>NW_004955582.1:1215598-1216703 GCF_000276665.1 Chinchilla lanigera
CCGTGCGATGGCATAGCCTCCACACAGCCTCTATGAGAAAACTTCACCTTATCAGAGGCCCTCAGGTTCATGTCCCACGCCAGGAATTTTCTGATGATAGGATCTTCTGCAAAAGAGCTCAGTGTCAGTTTGGGAGTTGTGGAAGTTTTCAGTGAGAGAGAGAGAATGGGGAGTGAATCCCCTTCTGCCTGCGACATGGAGCTGGATGTGACCAGGGTCAGACAGGTGGGAAGACAGGGTCAGACAGAGAAAGGGAAACATTTACGGGGCAGAGAATTCATGCCTGCCTGCCCAGAAGAGCAGCTAAGAGAGGGCCTGGGTGACAGCAGTTCTCTGCCGGTTTAGGACTGTGGGGCTGAGGATGGTGGCCTCTTATGGCAGATGAATGCATGCCCTCAGAAGTCAGAAGTGATCCAGGTCATTTTCTCTTGTGATGGACATGTGAGGGTGTGGCCATGACCCTGTCCGTCCTCGAGTGCTACAGCACTTTCCAGTCCTGAAAGTCAGCAAATCCTCTGCCTCTGTGTGTCCATTTGGAAGCACGCTTTATGCTCCCAAGACAGGAGGACATGTTTTGAGGACTGGTTCATCATTGTTGTCTATGAATTTGGGGCATGATGGCAATGGATTCCTTCAGTAATGAAGGACAGCTTTGTTATTCCCCTTCTGGGTATTTTCCCAGAAGAATTAAAAACAGCATACGCCAGCGATGTATGTATGCCAATTTTTATAGCAGCACAATTTGTCATAGCTAAATCTTGCAAACAGCCTAAATGCCCATCAACTGAGGAATGGATTAAAAGATGTGGTGTTTTTTACACAATGGAGTATTACTCAGCTATCAAAAACAATAAACTCAGGCTTTTGTAGGTAAATGGATGCAACTAGAGACCATACTGATAAGGAAATAAAGTGACCCCACATGTGTAAACATCGTATGGTCTCCCTTGTGTAGGAACCCGAATGAATAAGTAAAGCTCGAAACATAGAATAGATGATAGGAAAGGGAAAGACATTGCTCAATGGAAGGAACAACTGGGATGAGGGAAAGAAGGAAGAAGGAAGGCAAGGAATATATATGAATAGCTGGGATACCTGTACTGCT
>NW_004955582.1:1218953-1220081 GCF_000276665.1 Chinchilla lanigera
ATTGAAAAGACAGTGCAGTAGGACCAAATTATACATAGACTGGCCTAGTAAAAACTTTGCTTGAGACAGCAGCAGTTGAGTGGGAAAGAGGGAGGGGAATCCAAAGTGAATAGTCCAAGCAGGTGTATTCCTAAGCCTGCCAGGGACCTCCCTTTGTGACCAGAAACGAGAAGGTGTCTTATTGGCAAAGAGTTTTGAGTCCCACTGTTTTTTTCAGAGCCTTTTGAAGGATTACCTCAGACAAACAGTGGGCTAACATGTTCTTCTTAACCTGCTTCCATGTCCTCCAGGGACTCCCCGTGGCCTGCTGATATGTTCTCTGTTGCCTAAGTGAAATGAAAGCTCCATTTCTGCAATCTGATGAGCAGACTTCTTTGCACATGTGGTGGCTCTGTCTGAGTTGTCTAATTCCTGGGTTTAAACGAGGTATAGGACAATAGGTCAGCATGCATTTTTGGTTACTCCCTGCTGAAAAGGGGGAACAGGTGTATTTTATCTGAATGTTGTGGAGAAGGTAGCCTTTTTGGAGCTGCTCTTGAGTAGTTGTCTAGAAGATGGATGCTTTCAAGTGGCTGGTTTTTGTTCCTGAAAAATATATTTGGATTAGAATAAGTATATACAGAAGAAAAATGAGAAACTGTGTAATAAGTATGAGGCATCCCAGAAAGGGGTAGTAGCCCATGAAGAGGCAGGAGACACAGAAAGATCCTTTAAGGAGCTTTGAGGTCCTTCATGAAGGCATTTTACCTTGCCTATAACGGGACCAGACGTGTTGATGAAAAATGAGCATTGGTCTTCAAGTAGAGTCCATATGGTAGCCTTTGAAGTTGACAGGAGATAAAGTGCTCTGCAGTTTTGAAAGACAGCTGAAGGCAGGGAGTCCTTTTGTCTTTCAAGTGTCCCTGCTTGTGGCACACTTTTTTGAGTCCCTTGGTGAGTTCTTTTGACAGCTTGGTGAACACTTCAAGACACACTACCAAGAGCCTGATCCACATTCCAGCTATTGTGATGATTACCAGAATGACCATCAGTAGAAGCAGCTACATGCTACACTGTATGCTGGCAGGGGTTAGTGGGTGATTATTATGAGTGCAGTGGAAGTTGCTGAGGAAAAGGTGGGAGTGAGGA
>NW_004955583.1:0-5097 GCF_000276665.1 Chinchilla lanigera
AAGCATTAGAAGGAGGGGGAGAGAAAGAGCAAGAAAAAATAAAAAAGGAGTTACAAAAAAAATTTAACCAGGTGAAGCGGCACACATCTATAATCCCTGCTGAGGGATTGGGTGGGGGCTGAGGTAGGAAGATTGCCCTGAGTTCAAGGCCAGCCTGAACTACATAGTGAGACCCTGTCTCAAAAAAATAAAAGACACACACACACACACACACACACACACACATAGACAAAAATATAGATATAGATATATCAACCAATCAGAAACTTTCATGAAGTCCTAATAAGAAACAAAAGGATTGTCTCTGCGCTGAGGTGGTCAAACATGCAGACAATAGTGGGCATCCATGCCCTGTGCCAATCTGCACTGCTCCCTGTGCCTTCCTGGGCTGTGTGCCCCTCAGAGCACTGGGAGTCATTTGCTCTTTTCCCTCTCATCTCGCTGGTCAGGCTGCCAGCTGGAGCTGTTTGGAGCCAGAGCTGCTCGAAGCGAATCAGCTTTCCTGCGCACCGCTACAAAGCAGCACGGAATGAGCGTTTACTCTGGAAGGAGTCACTCCGCACGCTCCCAGGCAGGGCTGACGCTGAGCCTGCTGCTCACCTGGGTCTGCAGTGCTCCTTGAGAAGCCAACTCAGGGCAACAAACTGCCCCAGTGGAGAATGCGCAGCTGGTGCCGCACAACCCACTGCCCGTAACTGGCCTTCTGAGCCAAGTCCCAACATGAGTCCTGTGTAGTTGCTCGGTCTCCAAACCCACTTATCTGGCTGCCCACGCTGCCAGTCTTAGAGTGAAAGTGACCTCCACTCCGACATATCTCTGACCTAATGCCCTTGCATATATTCTTCAGCGGGTTGTTTCAGTGGCATCATGTTTGTGTCCTAACAACACAGATAAATTCTCATTCTGTTTTTTCACAAAATGTCGTACATTATGTCCTATTTCCTGTTTTATATTTCCACCATTTAGCAATATACTCTATACTGTTTTATGGTTCAAAATATGAACGTATGTTCCTTTGGTATTAAGATCAGTGAGAAGAGGTAGGCCTCAGGAAAGAGTTGCAATTATATCTTTCCCAAAAATGGAAGGGGCCTTGAAGGAAGTGGGAAGTTAGATTTCAAAACCTGAGGTAAAAACTGGTATTCAAGCAAAGAACTATATCTCAGTTGATAAGGAATATGTTCTCTGTGTACTGATTTGCTACATAAAGAAACAGCTCCATACCTCTACATAGTCACCCACTGACAGTTACTTTCACCCTAACCCTTTAAAAGACAGTAGTAAATATAGCATCTCTTGTGAGTTTATAAGAAGGTAGCTTTTCAAATATGAAAGAATGAGCCAGGCCCCAGGTGGGAGGGCACACACATGCCTTTGGAGGGAAGGGTAATCAGCGAGACCAGCAACGTGGAAGTATCTGAAGTAGCAGTGAGGAGCCACCAGTTGGGCTCTGGAGACTCCACCAACAGAAGATCAATCCCAGCCCCCACATCCAGAGACCAAGATCAGCTCCATGCCCAGCACAATTCCTGTGGCAAACTTGGCTGGAGTACACAGCACATTTCTGGGATCTGACATGGACACAATCACAGAACTGTAAACATCAGAGATATTTTACTGCATTTATTCTCCCCTGTTTGTCTGATTGGATATCCCTTTCCTGTCTGGTTGGATGTCATCTTATTTTGCTTTTGCATTTTGTGGTTATTTATATTTTGGGGTTTTCCCCTCTCTTTCTCTGGTCTCACTTTTTTCTTCTTTCTTTTCTTCTTTATTCTCCTTTCTTCCTCTTTTTCACATTTAGGTTTCTTACCTTCCATTTTTGTTTTCTTCTATTGATCCTGTTTCTATCTTTCTTCAGCTACTTCTTGAATTTAAACTTTCATGCAAGTAAACATTATCTCTTCCCTTTCTGATTTCTCTTCACATTTTATTTCATTCTTTCCCTCGTGTGTCCTCCAGTTTCCCAAAATTTGGATGATCATCCTTTGACCTCCTGCCTTGACTCTACTATATGTGACCTCATTCATCACTTTATTCTGTTCCCTACCCACCTTAAACTTCCCCTCCCCCTGCAAAAGAGGAAAATCACTCCACTAAGCAAAAACTCACTGCATACAAGTACATGGTATATGTTTGATTTTGTTATATAACTTTATAACTCCTGTGGGTGGAGGTAACAGGTTAATGGCTGCCATAGTTCATCAGCAGTTAAGCTGCACTTGCAACAAAATGGGAAGTTAGGTTCTTGGGATAGCTATAAAGAATGACCTACATCTAGAGGACCACCGTGAAGAACAGACATCTCCTACTGAAGCCTCAATACTAGTGATAAAGCTACCTATCATAAGAAATTGGCAAGCATCAACACAGAAAAGAAAAGAAAATAAAAAAGAGAAGATGGAAATAGACAAGACATAGAACCAAAGTGCAACCCAGACCCCCAGCCCACCCAAGACAAGCACAGAATACAATGAAATAGGTGAAATTGGAAGTTGAGCACAGGAAATTTCTGACATGATAGCAACAGAAGTGAAAAAACAAGTGGAAAAGGCTATACAGAAAATAATCTTTCAGCTACAAAAAGAAATGATGCTTCAAATCCAAGATATTAGAGAAGACACAGATAAAAGAATACTTGCGCTTAGAAAAATGATAGAAACAAAACATGCCCAACATAGGAAAGAAATGGAATCCACAAAACAGATTCAAGCAGAAATCCAGGAAAGTAAAACCTCTATTGAAAGTATGTGCAACAGACTGAATGAAGGAGAGGATAGGATTTCAGATCTTGAAGACAGAATTGCAGCTAGTGATCATAAAAAGAAAGATATCTTAAAAATAGCAAGAGACCATGAAAAATCAATTCAACAGCTTCAAGAAGAAGCAAAGAAAATAATATAAGATTGATTGCAGTCACTAAGAAAGCTAAAGGGGCTGGAGATATAGCTCAGTAGCACAGGTGCCTGCCTTGCAAGTGCAAGGTCCTGAGTTTGATTCCTGGTACCAAAAAAAAAAAAAAAAAAAGCTAAAGATAGCTGGAGATAACCATAAAAAAATCTCGTCACAGAAATAATGGCAGAAAACTTCCCACACATGGAAAAAGAATTTGACATACAAATAAATGAAGCATATAGAACTGAAAACAGCCATGACCAAAATAAAACTACACTATATTAATCAAGATTCCAGAAATTGAGCACAAGGACAGAATATTAAAAGCTGTTAGGAAAAAATAAAGATCACCTATAGAAGCCCATCACAGCACACTTCTCAATACAAAACCTCAAGTCAAGAAGATCTTAGACTGAAGTACTTCAAGTCCTGAAAGCAAACAACTTCCAACCCAAATTGATGTACCCTGCCAAACTATCTTTCAAGATTAATGGAGAAATAAGATACTACCATGAAAAAGAACAACTGAAGAAGTTCAGGACCACCAAACCAACCTTATAAAGAGTAAGAAATATCTGAAAGATATTCTAGATAGAGATAAAAATGATCACAATTCCTGGGAAGAAACTGTTCAAAAGAAAAAACAAATTGTGATGGGGAAAGCGGAAATTAAGAAAATAGAAAAGGAAAAAATATATACATATATAAGATAGCTAAGATTGTTACACAGCTAGTATTTCTTAGTTCATTAAAAAGAAAGTTTTGTGCTAATATTGTACAGACAAGATATAATGCTATATCTTCTACTCTGAAAAACTGCTAGGAAGACAGCAATACACATGTACCAACTATTGTAACCATCCTAATAACCTGTTTTGAAACTCAGTTTCATTGTTACTTTTTCTTTAAAGGAAAGAACAACTGGGATGTGAAAAGGATAAAGGAAGGAAGGGAAATATATATATACACACGATAGCTAAGATAATTGTACTACTAATTTCTATTGGTTTATTGAAAGGAACAGTTAATGCTTAATTGTTTGATCAATCTTGCATACCTATATCTGGTAATCTGAGCAACTGCTTTGAAGATAACAATATGTAATATAACAACAATATTTAATTTCCTATCACCTTGTTTTGAAATTCTGTATCATTTTTATTGTTTTTTGTTGTTTTGTTTTTGCCTTTGTTTGTGTTTAGGGGGTTCACTTTAAAATAAAATTTTTTTAAAATGGCCACAATTCCAAGAACAACAGCAGAAAGAAACCACCAGGCAGGACAAGCAATTAAACAGAAGGGTAAAGAAG
The DNA here is from genome assembly GCF_000276665.1 of Chinchilla lanigera. Classification (NCBI taxonomy): domain Eukaryota; kingdom Metazoa; phylum Chordata; class Mammalia; order Rodentia; family Chinchillidae; genus Chinchilla; species Chinchilla lanigera. The sequence goes on from NW_004955583.1 coordinate 4,205, forward strand.
GGAACCAACAGCAGGAAAATATCATGACAAAGATAAGCAAATATATATTTGTTATACTTATCAATGTAACTGGCCTCACTTCACCAATCAAAAGAAACAGAGTGGCAGAATGGATCAAGAAACAAGATCCAACAGTATGCTGTAAAAAAAATACATTTAAATAAAAAAGAAATTCATAGACTGAAAATCAAAGGTTGTAAAACAATCTTGCATGCAACAGAAACCCAGAAAAAAAGCAGGGCTAGCTATTCTTTTTGCTGGGAAAGTGAGCTTCCAGGCAAGAATGATCAAAAGAGATAGAGAAGGTCACTACATACTTGTTAGGGGAAAACTTCAAGAAGAAGAGATAACAATCATAAATATGTATGCATCAAATACAGGAGCACTCAACTATATAAAACAATTATGAATGGACGTGAAAAATCAAATAAGCAATAACACAGTTGCAATGGGAGATCTTAATACCCCACTGACCTATCTCACAAAGAGATAGGACAAAAACCAGACAAAAAGTCAGCAAGGAAATATCAGAACTGAACCAAACCTGTGAACAAAAGGACTTAGTTGTTTTCATGGTGTTCCCCCCAACATCATCAGAATATACATTCTTTTCAGATGCCCCAGGGACAGTCTCTAAAATAGACCATACGCTAGCCCACAGAACATGTTTAAGTAAATGCAAAGGAATTGAAATTATCCCATGCCTATTATCTGACCATAGTGCAATGAAATTGGAAATTAATGGCAAAAGAAACCACAAAAACTCACTGCTGGGTGTGGTGGTGCACGCCTGTAATCCCAGCGCTCAGGAGGCTGAGGCAGGAGGATAGTTGCAATTTCAAGACCAGCCTGAACTGCATAGCAAAACCCTGTCTCAAAAAGCCAAAAAAAAA
>NW_004955583.1:5197-10472 GCF_000276665.1 Chinchilla lanigera
ACCACAAAAACTCGATAAACACATAGAAATTAAATAACGCCCTCCTAAACAACCAGTGGGTCACAGATGAAATTAAAGAAGAAATTAAACGATATCTAAAACTAAATGAGAATGTAGATATAACAGACCAGAACTTGTGGGACACAATGAAAGCATTCCTAAGAGGAAAATTTATAGCAGTGAATTCTCACATCAGGAAAACAGAATGAGCACAAATAAACAACCTAATGTTGCACCTCATGCTTCTAGAAAAAGAAGAACAAAATAAGCCCAAAGTCCATACAAGGGAGGAAATTATAAACATCAAAGTAAATTAATGCAATGGAGACTAAGGAAACATAACAAAGAGTTAACGAAGTGAAGAGTTGGTTCTTTGAAAGAATAAATGAAGTTGATAAACTCTTAGCCAATCTTATCAAAAAAGCAACAAAAAGATTCAAATTCATGCACTGAGGAATAAAAAGGGTAAAATCCCTACAGATCCTGTGAAAATTCAGAAGATCATCCATACTTACTTAAAAAGTCTTTACTATCACAGGATGGAAAACACAGAAAAAATGGACAGATTCCTAGATACATATGAATTACCAAAGCTGAATCAAGAAGATATAAAAATTCTGAATAACTCCATAACAAATAATGAGATTGAAAATGTAATTAACAAGTTACCAAGAAAGGGACCAGAGATTTAGCTCAGTGGCATAGCGCCTTCCTGGCAGGCACGAGGTCCTGAATTCCATTCCTGGTGATAAAAAAAAAATTTACCAACAAAGAAAAGACCAGGTCCTGATGGATTCCGTGCTGAATTTTACAAGAAATTTAGAGAAGATTTAATGGCAATACTCCTCAAACTCTTTAATGACAATGAAAGGGAAGTAATGCTCCCTAACTCATTCCTGGAGGCAAGCATTACCCTGATACCAAAACCAGGGAAAGACCCAACCAAAAAAGAGAACTACAGGCCAATCTTTCCAATGAATATAGATGCAAAACTCCTCAATAAGATACTGGCAAACAGAATGCAACAAATCATGAAAACTATACACCATGAATAAGTGGGATTCATCCCAGGAATGCAAAGTTGGTTCAACATATGCAAATCAATAAATGTAATACAGCACATTAACAGAGTCAAAGACAAAAATAACATTATCATCTCAAGAGATGCAGAAAAAGTAATTGAGAGAGTGCAATGCCCATTCATAATAAACACTCTACAGAAAATGTGAATATATGGTCTCTACCTCAACCTGATAAAAGCCATCTAGGACAAACCAACAGCCAACATCATACTGAATGGGCAAAGACTGAAAGCTTTCACTTTAAAATCAGAACAAGACAAGGATATCCACGGTCACCACTTCTACTCAACATAGTTCTGGAATGGCTAACCAGAGCAATTAGACAAGAGAGACAAATAAAAGGAATAAGGATAAGAAAGTAAGAAGTTAAATTATCATTACTCAAAAATGACATGATATTCTACATAGCAGACCCCCAAAACTCCACCAAAATACTTAATAACCAAAGTCAGTAGTGTAGCTGGATACCAAGTCAACACTCAAAAATCCATAGAATTCTTGTACACAAACAACAAACTCACTGAGAGAGAGATTAGGGAAACCAGGCCTTTCACAATAACATCCAAAAAAATGAAATACTTAGGCATCAATCTAACAAAGAAAGTAAAAGATCTATACATTGAAAATTACAGTACTCTGAAAAAGGAGATTGAAGAGGATATCAGGAAATGGAATGATATCTCTTGCTTGTGAGGTACTACTAACCATAAAGAAGGATAAACTTGAGACTTTTATATGTAACTGGATATAACTTGAGACCATAATCATAAGTGAAATAAATCAGACTCATGTGTAAACACTGTATTGTCTCCCTAGTAAAAGAAGCTAAAAGGGTAAATAAGACCCAAAATGTACAATAGATATTGGGAAATGGGGAGAAACTGTTCAACAGGTAATGGAAACTAGAATGGGGGAAAGGAGAAATGAAGGTAAAAGGGAAATACATAATATATATGATATATAAATATATAAATAAATACATATGTGATACATAACAAGATACTTAAGATGTTTACACTAATAATTTACATTAGTTAATTGAAAAGAAAAGTTTGTGCTTATATGGTTTGATCAATTTCTCATGTTGATATCACATAATCTGAGCAACTACTTTGAAGGTAACAATATCATTGTTACTCTACTGCTGCCTTGTTTTGAAATTTTGTATCACTGTTTTTATTGTTTTTCTCTTTAAAATAAAAAAGAGACACCTGAAAATATTAGATCACACATGAAAATATAGTTTTTGCAAAACAGCTGTCATAAAAACTCAGTTAGGAGAATCATCTTCCAAACAGGCCATGACCCTATATCAAAAGACTGGCCTTCTTTCATGAAAATTAAAAGTTTCAAATGTGTGTAAAAGAGAGAGAAAATGAGAGCAGAAACACTAAAAGTAGGATAGTAACTAGGGAGAAATGAGGGAAGAAAAGATCCTTTATTAAAGCAGATTTACTTTTTACAATGGGTTTTCCATGACAGCACAGGTGTAACGAAAACATCCACTAAATCAAAGCAATGTGAGAAAGGAAAAGACTCACATTAATGTCACCATCATTGGACACATGGATTCCAGCAAGTCCGCCACTACTGGCCATTTGAACTACAAATGTGGCAGCATTGGCAAAAGAACCATTGAAAAACTTGAGAAGGAGCTGCTGAGACAGGGAAGGGTTCCTTCAAGTGTGTCTGGGTCTTGGATAAACTGAAAGCTGAGCATGAGTGTGGTGTAACCATTGACCTCTCCCTGTGGAAATTTGAGAGCAGCAAGTATTACGTGACTATCATTGATGCCCCTGGACACAGAGACTTTATCAAAAACGTGATTACAGGCACATCTCAGGCTGACTGTGCTGTCCTGATTGTTGCTGCTTGTGTTGGTGAATTCAAAGCTAGTATCTCCAAGAACAGGAAACCTGTGAGCATGCCCTTCTGGCTTACATGCTAGTTGTGAAAAAACTCATTTGTTGGTGTTAACAAAATGGACTCCACTGAACCATGCTACAACTAGAAGAGATAGGAGGAAGTGGTTAAGGAGGTCAGCAGGTACATTAAGAAAATCAGTTATAACACTGACATGGTAGCTTTTGTGGCAATTTCTGGTTGGCAACATGCTGTAGCCAAGTGTTAATAGGCCTTGGTTCAAGGGATAAAAGGTCACTCACAAAGATGGCAGTACCAGTGGAACCACACTGTGATGAAGACCACTACAAAGCAGCCCTGAGCAGGACCTAAATTAACCAATGGACTTTCCATGTTTACTTGTGAATCTGTCCAAGGCCTAGGCTCCTTGTCTGGAGATGAATAGTGTACTCAGTAAGTGAACATCTGTGGGTCACTAATACCTACTAAGGCCTGTAATGGCAGATGAAGCTGGAAAACCTCAACGATAAGACAAGATCACAGCCAAGGACACCTGGATCTGATCTCAACTAGATTAAGACTATAGTCTCAGGCATCTCACTCTTGGTTGAGGATGGATTAATTTAATACCTTACTTGGAGAAGTCCTTGAGAGGTTCTGTCCTTCTTAAGTACTCCTCTCCCTTGTTCTGATAACCAAATAAATATGGGCCACACAGAGAAGGTCTTGGTTTTACCTCCAAGAGAATCTCAAATTCTGTGAGAGGACTTTGATCATCCTGGAGCCCTGAAATCATTCCATTCACCTCTTTATTTAGCCTTCACCATATACTCATTCAGAAGATTGCTGACCTGATCAGCTCACAATAACTAAGGGCTACGATTAACCCAATAATTGGCACCCAGACAGGGAACTATTGTCCTTGGATTGGAAATTTTTAGCTTGAATGAGTAAGTTTATGTAGAGTGGAAAGTGTGTGAGATGGAGAAGGCCTTCACAGGACAAAAACCTCACCAGGGATCTCTGGAGAAAGGAGGAAAGAGAAGCATTCCACAAAGAATAAAGGTAATTCTTCTCACTGTGAACAAGCCATTTTTATCCCAGAGTAAAATGAGCAAAAAATTTTCAACTGAGGAGCAAAGACACATAAAGCTGTTCAAAAGTTTGCTTAAATGCTCAGGGGCTCATGTGCCCAGAAAAGGTCTAAAAAAATGTTACAAGAGGTAGCCAAATATAATTCATGGTTTCCTCAGACAGGCACTATAGATATTGATGATTAAGGAAGAGTTGAAAAAAATCTTTAAAAGGCACATAGTACAGAAAAATTCATTTCCTCTGAGACATTCTCAACTTGGAACCTAATTCTTTCAGTTTTAAGTCTGTTGCAGAGCTCACAGTCAAAACCCTCTGACTCAGACATAGAGGAAATAAAAGAAATCCAAGTAGAGACACTTAGGCAGGATCAGGAGCCTTTCAAAAGAACATCCTATATGGCTCTATCTAGAAACTTACAGATTTTAAAGGAACAAACAACCTCAAAAGGAGAAATCATTGACATTCTCACTTGTTTCCCAATTGGAACTCAATAAAATTATCGTAATGAGGAGACTGTTTCTCATCTGCCTTTTGAAATTCATATACTAAGAAAAGGAAGCACAGTGTTGTTAATAATGGGGTCTGGAGCCCATTTACAGTAGGAGTTCTACAGAATGCTTTGGATATATATCAATTTACACCATATGATATCAGGCATCTAGCACAAATATGCCTGTCTCCTGCTCAATTTCCTCACTTTGATGTACAGTTTAAAAGTCTTGTTTTGGAGCAGGCTCGTAGAAATAGAAGAGGTCCTAATCTGTATCCAGAAATAAATGAGGAGATGCTTTCTGGGACAGGATGTTATGTGCTCCTTTGGGATCAACTATGTGCTCCTTTGGGATCAACTATGTGCTCCTTTGGGTCCTGATGAGCTATATTCACAATTAGCAGATTTACTAAAAAGAGTATGAGAAACTATTCCAGAAGTTGAGACTCCTGTGCAGTCCTTCAAGGCCCTAAGGAAGCCTTTATTCGATTTGTGGCTAGATTACAAGAAGCCATTCACAGACAGGTTTCATCACACAAGCTGCATACTTTCGAATTTTACAATTGGCATATGCAAATGCTAATCAAGATGGCAAGCAACTGGTTTTCGGACTGGTGACTCACTCCTGGCCTCGTGGTTCCCCGGAAGGAGGGCTTCCAGCGCACAGGGAGCTGCGGGTGAGGAGCGCCAGCCTTCTGGCTGGCTAGCTTCCTGCCTGCTGGCTCCCGGAGGGTGGGCCCCCAGC
>NW_004955583.1:11875-24642 GCF_000276665.1 Chinchilla lanigera
CTGAGAAACTATTTTGTAGATAATAATACGTAAAAGGATAACCATTGATAATTTCTTACCATTTTGTCTGTAATTTGCTAAGTCCCTCCTATTATTATGTTATCCTTCTTTTATTCTTTAAAAAAAAAATTAAATAAAAAAAAGATGGCAAGCAAGCTTCAAATCCTATTAAATCAACCAATGATCTGACAGCATACAGTCAAGCTTGTCAAGATACTGGAACTGAATCATATAAGACAACGGCTCAAGTTATAGCTGGTTTTAATAATGCAGGAGAGGGTAATATAAAATGTTTTAACTGTTGAAAATGGGACATATTAGAAAAAATTATAGAGCTTTTGCTGGATCTAATGGGACAGTCACTATGAAAGCAGCAGGACAAGGGAACAATGCCTCTAGCACAGAGAGTTTGGGTCCTGCATGTGAGACACCAAAAAGGGAGACATTGGGCCAGACATTGTCATTCTAAAATCCATGAGGACAGTACATCTTTGCCAAAAAATGAGATAAGCGCATCTCCTCAGGCCGGCCAAACAATAGAGGAAATATAACTTGTAAGTCAGAATATCAGTCAGCTTTGTCCAATGCAAACACACCAGCAGATTCAACAACCTCAAAGGTGGCTCCCCAGAGAGATATAAGTTCCCTCACCAGGGGAACAATACAAAATGCAGGACTAGATCTTCCTGCAGCTTGCAGAGTCACTCTTATCAGAGGTGATGAACCTACCTCAATTCCCAAAGGAGTTTGGGGTCCACCACCTGAGGGAATAGTTGGTCTTTTACTGGGAAAGGCTCACCTAAACTTAAAAGGAATAGCTATTGTGCCTCGTGTGATTGATGGTGATTGTCGAGATGAAGTACAAGTTTTTGCATGTGCTATGGATCTCTGGGTTTTTGAACAGGGAGAAAATGTGGCACAATTGATTTTGTTACCTATAGGAAAACCTTCTTTTGTTAAATATAGACAGTCTGCTGGGCATGGTGGTGCATGCCTGTAATCCCAGCACTTGGGAGGCTGAGGCAGGAGGATTGTTGTGAGTTCAAGACAAGCCTGGGCTACAAAGTGAGCTCAAGACCAGTCTGAACAGCGTACTGAGACCCTATCTCAAAAAAGACCAAATAAATAAATATAGACAGTTCATGAGGGAAATAGACCCTCAGAGCAAGACTCCAAAAAGAGATTTATTTTACACAGGAAGTGACTAAAAACAGGGCTATGTGTTTTATAAAGATCAATGGGAAATGCTTTGAAGATCTAATAGATATTGGCATGGATGTGTCTGTATTTGCATTAGAACAAAGGCCCACTATGTAGCCAACACTAAGGGCTACAGCAGGTACTACAAAGTGCTTCACCCCATCCCTGAGAGGCCAGACCAGCAAAAGGCCTTCCTTTTACCATACATGGCACCTATTCTGGTCAATTTGTGGGGAAGAGATTTGATACAAAAGTGGGAATTAATATTGACTAATGGTTCTGATCTTACCTTTAAACAAACAAATACTGATTCTGAAATTAAACAAGCAGATTTGAACCTTAAAATTAGAGAAATGGTGACTAGCATGGGATATTAAAAGGACATAGGGCTAGGAAAGAACTTACAGGGAATCAAAGAGCCTGTTAAGGACTACACCTAAGAATAACAAGCGTGGTATCAGATGTCAATGGGTTTTTTTTTAATAAGGACCATTGATGCTTCTCCTCCCAAAAAACAGCTCTACATTTACAATGGAAAACTGAGGCGCCTGTCTGGGTGGAAAAAAAAAAAAAAAAAAAACATAATTAGTGATTCACTTATACAGTGACCCCTTCACAGGGAGAAACTCATCCAAAATTAGCTGAAGAACAATTCTAGCTAGGACATTTACAAAAAAGTTAGTTCTTGGAATATTTCTGTCTTTGTTACTCCAAAGAAATCAGGCAAATGTGGGTTATTGCAAGATTTAAGAGCTGTAAATGCTTGCTTACTTCCTATGGGGGTGCTGCAATCAGGACTGCCAAACCCAACTGCAGTTCCTGGGAACTTAAAAGACTGCTTTTTTAACAGTCCTCTTTTTCCCACAGATGAGCTGCATTTTGACTTTTCTGTGCCTAGTTTAACATTTAAAGAGCCAGTGCAGTGATATCAATGAATTGCATTATCTCAAGGAGCATGAAATAGTCCGACTTTGTACCAGCTCTTTGTACTGCAGGCCTTCCAGAGTTAGACAAGCCCATCCTTCTGTTTACACAATTCATTATATGGATGATATCTTACTGGCAGCACCAATTAAAGAACAACTGTATAACCTCTTTGCAGAGACAAAACAAGATTTAACATTCTTTAGTCTCTGCACTGTTCTGGATGAGGTACAATTGTCCTTATTATTACTTGGGAACACTAGTGAGCAATAAAGCCACAAAAACTACAGATTTGTCAAAATCATTTAAAAACTGTAAATGATTTTCAGAAGTTACTAGAAGACATACATTGGATAAGGCCAAAATTGGATATTGCTACTTATCAGTTAAAACATTTATATCTCCCTTTACAGGGAGAGCCAGCTATTGATTCCCCTCAGTTTATCTACTGAGGCTCAAAAGGAACTATGGTTGAAAAAATATTAACAGCATCGAATTTTTAGAATACATATAAAGTATCTTCTTATCCTTTACATTTTAAATACTCCTCATTCTCCCACAGGTCTTACAGTACAATTTTATGATAAATAAATTTATCCTCTCTAATCAGTTAATCAAAACCCTGCAATTATATTTTGAACAAATTGCAGAGGTTGTCACTATGGGAAGGACAAGATCCAAACAGCTCTTTAGTATTGATCCTGCTGTAATTGTATTGCCTAGTGATTTACATCAATATTTGACTTGGCTACAACAAGCTCTGTATTGAGAAGTAGCATTTGCACATTTTTTTATCTTTTTGAGACAGGGTCTCACTATGCAGGTCAAGCTGGCCTTGAGCTCACTTTATAGCTCAGGCTGGTTTCAAACTCACAAAAATCCTCCGGCCTCAGCCTCCTGAGTGCTGGGATTATAGGTGTGCACCACCATCCTTGACAGCATTTGCACATTTTATAGGACAAATTGATAATCATTTTCAAGTGATCCTATCTTTCAATTTTTTCCACAAGTATTCAAAATATTACTAAATTTGAACCTATTTCTGATGTAGTAGTATATTTTAATGATGGTTCATCCAAGGACAAGACTGCCATTTGGAGTAAGGATTATGAACAGGTAATAGAGACTCTAGGACTCTCTGCACAAAGGTCTCAAATTACTGCTATTTTATTTGGCATTCAACAATTTAACTCTAAACTTATTAACATAATTAGGGATATGCCAGGTGTGGTGGCTACAAAGTGAGCTCAAGGCCAGCCTGAACTGCATGGGGAGACCCTGTCTCAAAAAGACAAAACAAAAAAAACATAATTAGTGATTCACTTATGCAGTCTACCTTACTCAGAGACTAGAGAATGCCATCCTATGGTCAACTTTAGATTCACCTCTATATAATTTGTTTCTCAGTCTACAAAAGGCAATTCATAATTGAACAGCACCCTTTTATATAGGTCACAAAAGGTCTCATTCTAATTTATCTGGATTTTTAACATATGGGAATCAGCAAGTTGATTCATTAATTGCTTTTACTACTCCATTTGAAGGAGCTAGAAAATCTCATTCATACCATCAAAATAGTAAGGCTTTAACCAAAGAATTTCAGTTATCCAGGTCTCAAGCAAGACAGATTGTTATGTCCTGTCCTATTTGTCAAAAGGTTCCTAGGCCTGTGCCACAAGAGGGCAGTAACCCTAGAGGCTTAAAATGTAATGATATTTGTCAAATGGATATTACACACCTTTCTTCTTTTGGCAAACTACAATATAGTCACATATTTATTGATATGTATTCTCACTGAATTCATGCAGCTTGCCACACAGGAGAAAAAATTGGCCACATTCAACAACATTGCTTGTCAGAATTTGCCTCTATGGGTGTTCCATGCACCATAAAGACTAACAATGGGCCTTCATTTGTTAGTAAACCATTACAATCCTTTTTCAACTATGGCACATTGAACACATTTCAGGAATTCCTTACAACCCTCAAGGACAAGCAATTGTAGAAAGATCACATCTCTCTCTTAAAACTCAATTACAAAGCAGACATGGTGGTTCACACCTATAATCCCAGTTCTCAGGAGGCTGAGGCAGGAGGATCATTGTGAGCACAAGTCCAGCCTGGGTTACAAAGTGAGCTCAAGGCCAGCCTGAACTGCATGGTGAGCCCTGTCTCAAAAAGAAAGAAAAACTCAAATTACAGGGCCAGGGATAGAGCACAGTGGCACAAGCACCTGCCTGGCAAGTGTAAGGTCCTGAGTTCAGTTCCCGGTACAAAAAGAAAAACTCAATTACAAAAACAAAAAAGGAATACAGTTATCCCAACAAGCACAGCTAGATTTAGCCATTTTTACTCTAAACTTTTAAAATCCAGCTGCAGACAATAAACTGAGCCCTGTGGAACCTCATTGTTCAACATCCCATGATGATGCCCAACATAGGGCTCAAATGTGAATATATTGCAGTTTGCCAAAAGAGGAAAGGTGTGTAATATCCACCTATGCCCAACATAGGGCTCTTTGGAAGGACATCGACACAGGGAAATGGGAAGGACCAGCTCAGCTAATAACATGGGGAAGAGGTTATGCTTCTATCCTAGCAGGTCCACAAGGTGGCTGCCATCCAGGAATGTATGACCTTGGCCAGAGACACCACTGACCCTGGAGACAGTCCCTTGTGATGGCTCCACTGATCTGAGCCCTCCAGAGGATGAACCTGTCCCATGAGGCTCAGCCCCCGGGACCTGCCAGTCAGTCAGACAGGCAATCTACCACCAACCCCTGAAAATCTTTTGATTGCCTTTATGGCTCCACCGGCAGTATCCTATGTATAAGGCCTGTTTAAGGAGCAGAGTATTGGACTTATGCTCCTAATCCAACATCACGTAGACCCATTACTTGGATAGATTTATCTACCCAAGTAGATATGAGATTTGTCATAAAGCAGACATGACTGGCCCTAAATTAGATAAAAGATTTCTTTTTTTTTTTTTTCACATTCTTCTTATAAGGGATCTTTGCTAATTAACCTATTTTTTAAAAAAAAAGTTCTGACTAGCCTTTTTATAATTACAAATTTTAAAAATTATAAAAATTATTATAATTCAATTTAGCCTAAAATATATTTGAGTGCACTCGGACTTTATAAGCAAATTGTCTTGTGTGTGTATATGTGTGTGTTTGTTTTTTTGTCTCTCTGTCCCTTCTGTAAACAGCTGTTTTATTTGAGCTCAACAAATGTTTCTTCTTTGTGTATTTTTGGATTTTTGAATCATTTACCTATAATTTCATTTGGCTTATAGAAAAATGTCATCTAAAATTAAGGATATGCTTCCACCAAGTTGCCAGTTGGTCAAAATGATGTCAAAATTGCTTTTATGAATGTCATGGATATTGTTGTTTATGTATTATGACTTGAGAATCTCTTGTTGTTCAAATTTAATGTGTTAAGTATTGAGACTGCATTTTCATGGGTTATCAAAAATTTATTAAGGTAATTAAACAAAAATCCCTTAGGGTGAGAAGAAACTGTTGGGACAGGACTCTGATTGATGAATAAGGAAGCAGCTGCCTGGAATAACATTAACCAGGTTTTGTTCATTAATAAGTAGCCCAAATAATCTCCATAGCCTTATGGGAGACACCTCCAAAAATATTCAAAATATATTATTGTGTTATATTTGCATTGGTCATTGTCAAAAGGTTAAGTTTTAAAAAAATAAGACAATAACGGTTTCTGATAGATAAAAAGATGTTCTTGGTACAAAACTAAATCAAGAAACAAAATAATGACAATTCATTATTGCTAATTTCACAATGTATTAAATGTATTCATGCTTCCAAAATGTACCGTACTCTAAAATGTAAAACTTGTATTGTTTATAGTGATGGACATCTGCCTTTCTCTTGTGCCCCAGATATTTGTAATAAGAGGTTCATGTCAAGCCAACATGAGGTCATCAGTCAAATGATAATTTTAGCAAAAACCTATGTGCCGCATACATGATATATGTGCCACTACATTTAGAGATACTTAGATATTAAACAGCAAAGGCAATGATAAAAACTCCTTCAAAGACATCCTGATATGGCAAGCGAGTTCAGTGAGACTGGCATTCACAAGAGACCAAAAGGGCAGGAACAAACAAAGCTTTACTGAGCCAGCTGACAGACAATCTCTGACCAGGAGCCAGTGAAGATGTCCATGCCAATCCAGGTTTCATCTTCAGTTTAAGTACATTTTTAAAATCTCTCTCTTTTTTTTTTTTCTGGTACCGAGAATCAAACTCAGGACCTTGTGCTTGCCAGGCAGGTACTTGCTCCGCTGAGCTATAGCCCCAGGCCTAAGGACATTGTTAAGTTTCCATCATAAACATTACCTCATTTGGGGGAATTTTACAAGAATGTCACACAATTATCACAATTAAGCCGTCAAACAGCTGAATTCCAGATGACCATTGTGGTTTAACTTTTAACCTACTTCTCAGTTTGTCCTGTTTGTTCTGGTCCCATTTTATGACTCTACTCTCCTTTAAGTGGGTTGATAACTAACCAAGGGGAGGGGGTGAAGAGTGGGGTCAACTACAGCTTAAATGAATTTAAGTTATTTCTTTAATATGGAGTTAAAAAAAGAAAATGGAGCCTCTCTTGCCCTATCATTCTTCCCCCCCCCCAGGACATATTTTCCTTTTTTAGGACATGTATTGTCCTTCACACATCAAAGATCTGGTCTCTATAATTGGTGTTCTCCTTTAGAACCACCATTTTTGCTTGGTTCACACTACTTTGGATCCTCTTTTTAACCCAATTAATTATGCATGGCCCAAAAGTAAGGACCACTACAATAATCACTAGGGGTCCTGTGACCCCAGCAATAAAAGAGGTTAATTCTGGGCCCGTGTACTGGATTGTCATATAGCTCACATTGCTTGCAAGTTTGCTGAGCTGAAAGAAAGATTGATCACCAGTCTGGTAAGAAGCTGGAAGATGGGCTCAAATTTTTGAAATCTGGTGATGCTGCCATTGTTGACATGGTTCCAGGCAAGCCCATGTGTGTTGAGAGCGTCTCTGACTAGGCACTTCTGGGTCATTTTGCTGTTCTTCATATGAGACAGACAGTGGCTGTGGGTATCATTAAAGCAGTGGACAAGAAGGCTTCTGGAGCTGGCAGGGTCACCAGTTCTGCCCAGAAGGCTCAGAAGGCTGAATTGACATTATCCCTAACAACTGCCACCCCAGTCTTAATCAGTGCTGGAAGACCAGTGTCAGAACTGTTTCTCCCAATTGGCCATTTAAGTTTAATAGTGAAAGACTGGTTAATGATAACAACCTTCAGAAGGAAAGAAGAATGTTTTGTGGATCATTTGGGGGTGTGTGGCAGTTTTTAAGTTATTGGTTTTTTAAATCAACACTTTTTAATGGAAATAACTTGAGCAAAAAGTCTGTCACAGAATTTTGAGACCCATTAAAACAAAGTTGAACTAGAAAAAAATAAAGCATGTTTGTGTGCTGGTAGGAATGATCCACTAGAGAGGCAAATGAACAAAGACACCAAAAGATACTAGAACAGTGTCCTTGGGTAAGTATAAAGTGGTGAGATACAGTGAGCATGCGAAGGGATTGACATCAGACAGGAACACAAATAGTTTACCCTGTTGGTAGAATATGAGCACAGATAGAAGTATTTGCGAAGATGGAGGGATGAGAGCTTGTGAAAGTTCTCTTCTTAAGTTTTTCAGTGAAATTAGTATGCTAGGCATGGTGGCGCACGCCTACAATCTCAGCACTCAGGAGGCTGTGGCAGGAGGATCATTGAGAGTTTGAGACCAGCTTGGGCTACAAAGTGAGCTCAAGGCCAGCCTGAACTGCATAGCGAGACCCTGTCTCAAAAAGACATAAAAAAAAAAGAAATTGGTAAATTATTGGAGAAAGATGATGTTGTCTGACAAAGAGACATAGCAAAACAGTGAGAGAATTGTGAATTTGAGAAAAGACCAGAAAATATTACTTATGTAGGAGTGTGCACTAGTGTGTGAACTAGGGATAGATAGACAGACAGACAGACAGATAGATAGATGATTGTTGGATAACATTAGCCCCTGTCCTTTAATGTTAATGTAAGCTGGGCATGGTAATGGATGCCTGTAATCCCAGCACTTGGAAGCTGAGACAGGAGGACTGCTGTGAGTATGAGGCCAGCCTGGACTACATAGCAAGGAGATGATGGACATGACAAATGTCTACATTCCCAAGAAACTGAAAGGAGAGGTAAAAAAGTATAATCCATGTGGATAATAAATTCACCAAAAATTATGACAAGGGAGTGAACCTGGGGCAAAATATGCAAGAATGAGGGGGTATAAAGGGGTGGTGGAGATGATAGCAAAACCTGATGATAAAGAATCACTCAAAATTGAGAGTGATTTCAACAAGTCTGCAACATCTCTCACATGTTCTCCATGTTTTACAGATGATGACACTGAGAATCACTGAGGTTAATCAGCTAGCTTTTGGTCATTCAATCAGGGAATGAAATTTTTTTTTTGGTCCTTTTGAGACAGGGTCTCACTATGCAGTTCAGGCTGGCCTTGAGCTCACGTTGTAACCCAGGCTGGACTCAACTTGCGACGACCCTCCTACCTCAGCCTCCCGAGTGTTAGGATTAACACCACCAAGGGTGGCTGAAATTCTTTTTTTAATATTTAAAATTGTATTAGTACATGTTTGTAGTACATAATGATTACATTCATCTTAAAGAGCTGATATAAGTACATAAAATATCTTAATCATTTTACTTCCCTCTCCCTTCTTCTCCCTCCCCCTTCCCTCCAACTTTTAGAGAATGAAATTCTGAACCAGCAAAAGCTGAAGTGTGGAAATGAGAAGGAGAGGAAATTATGCTGCCTCTGGTCTCCACACCCAGCCACAGACATAGTACTCTGAAGGGACTTTCTTTCCAGAATTCTCCCTCTCTGGACACCTCCATAGGAAGTACTAATTATAAGAGTGGGACATAGGTTTCCCAGAGCTCTGTCCTTTCTTGAAAATAATAAGGGAAGTTTATCCCCCTGTTTCCTCTCTAGTGAGAAGATTCAACAACATCCTCCCTCTTCTCTCCAACTGCCACGGCCCTAAGGGTCTGAAGGATGCTCTTGTTGTCACTATCAGCTGATGCTGACTGACTACACTGCAAGATCCGGTCAAGTCCTTGCCTCATCTACCCCCACATCCAACGACAGACATCACTGCATCTGAATTCTTTCCCAATGTTCTATTCGTTCCTCTGCTGACAAGCAGGATGGCACCCACCCTCTGTCTTCCTCCTGAGGTGCCTGGATCTGATCTCAGGTACTCATTTCAGAGATCAATGCAGTTATACTGTTGGATCTTTTGTTAATCTCCTCACTGTCATCTCAAACCCAGAATCCACAGCAGGAGAAATAAAGCCACGCAGCATCTGAAAACTCAAAGACTGAAAATATTAGGACCAGAGATTAGACATGAAGGTAAGTTTATCACTATGTTCCATTCAGAAAACATGATTTTGCAGCTGAGGAGCATATTCTACCATACCAAGGAGGTTTGGGGAAACACTAAATATATCCTTTAACAGATGTGCTTTCTGTGTACATAAGGAGAATGACTGTGGGTGTGGGTGTGCACATGTGTTGCAGCTACATATTTGGAAATGTGTTCATACATGTAATAAGGATATTATCTGGGAAATTTTATTAGTGTGCATTTTTATGCTGTGGCATGTTTAAAGGAAAATGGCTTAGGACTTGCCTGGGTGAATGGTGTGTGTCTATGTAATCATGATGGCAAAGAACCTTATTCTCAACATCTCTAGCCACCATTGGTCCATAAGCCCAAATTTAACCTCTTGTACTTTGTGTCCATTATGACCCCAATGCTAAAAATTATCTATAAATAATGACCAAGCTTTGCATGTCTTCTTACTCTCCAGTGTCTCTGGAATTACAGAGCTTGGTTTATTAAAAAGAAAAAAGAAAAAGACAAGACCTGGAGTTAGTCATATTTAAGCCGAAATTCTATTAAGCATTTACAGACAATGTGATCTTGTTACTTCATTTCAGCTACTTTCCTATCCTACTCCATAAAATTATTCCCTAGTTTTCAAGTGGGTAAAGGTCAGAGTTAACATATGAAAGAAATATGAATTATTATAGCAGTTCTGTCACAAATTAGTATAAGAACTCTTCTACAACTTGTTTCCTGGACTGAGGATATAGTTCAGTAGTAAACGGAGAGCTTAGCATGCCTGAGGACATGTGTTCAATCCCCAGGACCACCAAAAAAAAAAAAAAAAACTTGTTTCCTGATCTGTGAAAGAAGGATGGCTATAGTTAATGTTCAGTAAATACCTACTATGTAGTTCCTCAGTGCTTTGTATATTTAGCTCACTTCATCCACTGCTGCTTTTATGTGAGGAAACTGGGGCACAGCAGGGTTCAATCACTTGCTCAAGGTTCCTCAGCTAGGAAACAGCAGAGCCATGACTCAAATCCAGGCACCTGGCCCTTGAGTCCTTGTTCTTATTCACCACAGTGATACTTTTTCTGCCAAATAAGGATAAAGTGAGGAACCATATAAGCAGGGTGTTTTGTTGGGGGAAAAAGAGTTTTTCCGGAAAAACAGAAAGTAAGAGGATTATGATTTTTAAATTAAAAGTTTGAATATGCTATTTGCAGTAAGTTATCTATATGAATTATATGTTAGGAAACTTACAGTACAAATATTTTATGGAACTCTATGATGGTTTCTGTATTATATTTCACTCAATGTCAAGTTAAAATTCCTTTTGTCCTTTGTGCCCCTTCTTCATTTGTTTAAGAATATTTGACAGTAGAGGTAGGAAATAGGATGGAAACCTTAGAGGTCACCTAATACAAACTCCTCAATTTGATGAAACAGATAGGGACATGAAGTAACTCACCCATATCAAATATTACGATAAAGGTGGCTGTGCTAGCTGGGACCAAGGTCTTCTGATTCCGGACTACCAACAAGTGCTCTTTCCTCCACCGACACTTGGCCTAAAGGCTAGCACTCACGCGCTGATCTGTGGAGATCAGGACCATCACATTCAACAGGAAGAGGAACAAGGGTACTGTAAGCAGTCTCCACTCACAACAGTAGTCAGCAATATAATGGGCTATGTTAAAAAGTAAACTGAGGCACAATGAAAAATTTAGTTTATTTGAACCAACAGAAATCCATGAGTTGGGCAGATCCAATCCAGAAGTGGTTCAGGAAAATCATGGAACACAAAAGAGAGACTGTTACAGGACAAGCATAAAAGGCAAAGAAAACATTTTATTTGTTACAGTTACACAACTGTCATAGTTGGTCTGTCTCACTGGAAATTCCCTAGTTATATTAATGTCTTGCCTGACTTAAATGAAGTCTCACTTATGTTTGCAAATCAAGGAAGGTTAAGGTCACTTATGAGGCCCAACTGGCTTTGTCTGCTCAGGGTTTTTTCTTTCCCAGCTCCATCTAAATCTAATCGTTGGATAAACAGAACAAGGAAGGTGGGAGCCAGGCGTGGTGGCTCACGCCCATAATCCCAGCACTCAGGAGGCTGAGGCAGGAGGATCTCTGCAAGGTGGAGACCAGCCTGGGCTACAAAGTAAGCTCAAGGCCAGCCTGAACTGCATAGCGAGACTCTGTCTCAAAACAAACAAACAAGGAAAGTGATAGTTGTGGCCTATAAGTACTAGGCTAAGCTTGCTGTATTGCTCTAATTTTAGGCAGTATACACGTTCAAGGAAGTAGGGGGAAAGGAGGCTTACAGTGGAGTCTGCCCATCTGAAAGGCTGCCATGTGAGAGGAAGATTAGGCTTATTTTGTGGTCCCTGAAACACAACCAGAACGGGGGAGGTAGGTGAAAGAACACTGACTTGAAAATCAGACTGGTCTGACTACTAGTTATACACAGCCACTGACTAGCTATGACCTTAGGGCAACTTAATTAGCTGTTAGGAGCCTCCACTTGTGCCTGCGTAAAGCAGAGCTTCCATTCCCTCGTGGGCTCGCCAGATGGAACTGCAGTTAATAAACTATCTGTGCGCTGTCACCTCTCCCCTGCCCGGGGCTTCCTCCGCCTGTAAGTGGCGGTGCCAGTCTCTGTCGCTTAGTGGCACAGAACATGCCCGCAGTCTCTCTCCTCAGGCCAACCACAGCACCGGGGAGCGCTTCCTGCTGCTGGGCTTCTCCGACTGGCCGTCCCTTCAGCCGGCCCTCTTCGCGCTCGTCCTCCTCGGCTACCTGCTGACGCTCGCAGGCAACGCGGCGCTGCTGCTGCTGGCGGTGCGCGACCCGCGCCTGCACTCGCCCATGTACTACTTCCTGCGCCACCTGGCGGTGCTGGACGCGGGCTTCTCCACCAGCGTGGCGCCCTTCCTGCTGGCCGGCCTGCGCGGCCCGGCGCTCCGGCTGCCCCGCGGCGGCTGCCTGGAGGGAGGCCGCCAGGGCAGACGAGATCGCCAGGGTTCAGGTCGCCTGGCTTGGCGGCGACACAGTCTTCACCAAGCCCTCCTGCGAGCGCTCACGGGCCCCACGCACAGCGGCCGGCCGCAGACGGGGCGCCGCGGGCCGGTGCGCACGGCTTAATGCGCACGCG
>NW_004955583.1:24812-47318 GCF_000276665.1 Chinchilla lanigera
CGTGCGCCGTCATCCTGGCCTCGTACGGCGCGGTGGGCCGGGCGCTGTGCGCCCTGAGGTCCCGCGGCGGCCGCCGGAAAGCGCTGGGCACCTGCGGCTCCCACCTGAGCGCGGTCTGCCTGTTCTACGGCTCCGCCAGCTACACCTACCTGCAGCCCACGCGCAGCTACAACCAGGGCCGGGGCAAGTTCGTCTCTCTGTTCTACACCGTGCTCACGCCGGCGCTCAACCCGCTCATCTACACCCTGAGGAACAAAGAAGTGCAGGGGGCGGCGCGGAGGCTCCGGGAGAGTCTGGCGCGGAGGCAGGACCGGAAGTGAGTGCGCCCCGGCACGGAAACGCCCGTCAGCCAGTTTTCGAACCTGCGAGATTTGTTCCGGGGAGTCTGGGGTTCATGGGGAGACCCTTTCATCAGGTAGGGCTACGATTCCTGTGGGCGAAATCCCTGTGTGGTTTTTTTTTAAATTTATTTTAAAAATAAAAGGAGAACATATTAACAAACAGACATCCATTTACAAAATGGCGTAAGAACAGCACAAGCAATACAGAGTTACCAAGTGTAGGGAATTAACAATGGTTGTTGTACCTGTGCGCTTCGTATTTGTATCTGTTTGGGGAAGGAGGAAAGGGCCTCCGGCTTTATCCTAAGATAAAGGAAGAAGGAAGCATGGTTGGTGTGAAGCTTCCTCATCTTCAGGGGATACCGTAACCACCCCTTCACCCAGTCCAGTGGAAGACTGTGGGAGAGCCCGCATTCTCTGCCATTGGGACTCGTTACTGTTAATGAGAAAATCATAGGCCTGCCCTGCAGGAGATGCCATCCAGAAAAGGGAGCCATGGAAACCGGTCCAACAGCATGCAGACCTAGGAGGTGACCAGCGCCCGCCAGAAAGCCCTGGACCCGCTGTTGAGCACCCACAGATGTGGAGAGGGGCTGAGCAGGGCGAAGTTGGGGAATCGACCTGTAGGAGTGGGTGTTGAACAGGTTTTAAAGAGAAGGAACCAGACTAGTGAGGAAGAAGGCAAGGCATGAGAGGAGCAGTGACACAGAGAAATGATGAGGGAGAGGAGGACTCAGATTCTCAAGGAAAGAGCAGGGATCCAGCGAAGAAACCAGAGATGTTTCATCACCCGGAACCTGAACAGAAGTTTGGAGTCAACCCACAAGCCAACCCCTTGCCCGCCTCGCCCAAGTGGTGTGAACTGGAAAAGACCTGCTGGACTCTAAGACAGCCAGGCAGAGACTGGTCCATAGTGCACCACTTTCAGAAAGTTTGTTTCCTCCTGAAGCACGCGTATTCCCAAAAGCTCCCACTGGAGACACAAAATCTCTAGATGCCCATGGAAAATACCTTCCATGCCCACCCCCCAAATAAGAATAATTTTAATTGGGTGTGGGACATAGTGGATAAGTGGCAGACTTAATTTCATACCAAGCAGCTTTTTTTTCCAAGCAGCATTAGGGAGAGGGGAAGTAGTTTCAATGAAATTCTAAATTAGTTCTTTATTAGAATGTGGTCATATTGGAGCTAAGAATTCATTTCATAATAAATCATTTCACTATTCTCTATAAGTAGAAATTCAATTTTATCCAACAATTATTGAGTGACATTATACATGAAGTACTGATCTTAATATAGAAACTCAAAAATTAGTAAAATATGAATCCCAACCTAAAACTTACTATCTTATCCTGTGGGAAAGGAAATTGGAGCTTTTCTGTCAGAAGGTATAAAAGATTAAATGTCATGCCAGCTTTGAATGCTGTCTGTAAGAGGAATTTTCTTTTTTTTTTACAATGTAACAAAATGTATTTTCATAAATAATTATGGGCCAGTAATACATTTAAATTACAGTACTTCAAAACATTCTGCATAGAGAATTTATAGACCACATTTATTTAATAATAAAATGTAGTGTTCAACAAAATACATTAAGAACTACAGTATACTTTTCAAAAGTAAAGAACCAAAGTATTAAATAAATCACTTATGGCACAAGACACCATAAACTTAACTATGCAAACAGAAGTAGGTATTTGTGCTAGAAGAATAGAAAAAAAATTAAACTAAGCCAAAAAAGTTCAAGGATTGGGAATTTAGAAAACAGCTGGTCGACTGAGGCTGAATAGTGGCCTTTGAGAGTCAGGTCTGCTTTTTTTTAATGAAAACATTCCAAACAAAGTATATTTATTCTTTAGCAAAGCTTCTTCCATTTGATAACTGAAAATCTCACTATTTTCTCATCAGACTTGTGAAAAATATGTTAATTTCTTAAAGTACTGATGTCACCTTTCAGATGCTGATTTGGTTGCATTTCATGATAGTTTTTTCTTCAGTGAACCTGGGGCCCGTAACTGTGAAGACAATGAAACATGCTAAGGTAAATATTGGTCTTAGAGAGACTTTAGTCATGAATAAACTGGGAATTACTTATTGACGTCTACATTTCCAGTGCTAAAAAGAACTAGACAGACAAAACCCCTGCTCTAGAGGATGAGTCATTTGTAATACAGTAGGTCCAGCACTGATTCTGAACCACTATGACTCTTCATTTCACCTTTCAAACTGTGTGCAGGCACTGATTTCCTCTGTAAACACAAATAAAATGTTTTGTTATGGATACATTTTTTGAATGCTCATAATGGGTACTTTTAAGTCTGTGGACAAGAAATACACTTTGCTGTCTAAGATTATGTCAAGTATTTTGTTTTCCATTTCAGGTTTTCTAACATACTGTCTGCAGTCCTGTGCACCTGTTGGCATCCTCTGTGACACTGTGTGACAGCTTCCTGTCACTCATTACTGTTGTCCTTGCCACTCATTCCTCTTTGCCACGGCCTGGTCATCTGGGCTTTCCCAATCTCTGCTTGTTACACACGTGGGTGATTAATGTTAGCGCTTCCTCAAAAGTTAGGTCTTCAATAAATGTAACTCTTCAGGATTTCTGATCAGTATTTCTTTTTTTTTTTTTTTTTCGGTGCCAGGAATTGAACTCACTACCTCATGCTTGCTAGGCAGGCATTGTGCCACTGAGCTATGTTCCTGGCCCTGATCAGTATTTCTTCAAGTTTCTGGTGAACTTCTGTAACAATATTCTTTCAGAATGCTACTCAAAATAATATCTTCAAAAAGAGTCATTTCTTGAGGGTTTTTTTCATGAAAAAAGTTGATTTAGAAGCTGATAGACACATTAACTCTAAAGAAATGCATAGCTCAGCAAAAGATGCTTCTGCATATCATCAGATTCCACCATAATGAATAATACATTCTACAACACTCTTAAGGACTTTGGCATGTGACATTAGTTTATGCACATAATGGTTAGATCAAGAAATTAAATTTCTGGTTCTTTGATATTTAATTAAAATTTGATTTCATAAACTTAATTTCATTAAGTTTGAAAACAAACTATAAATGATAAAGACAGTTAAATATTCACTGATATGTCTATTATATTTATCATGAAATGTGTATTTAAGAATCTATGTATGAGTCTATAAGATGCTATCAAGCAAACTGCCATCTATGATCCATAATCAATCTTTCTACATTTTTAACTCAAAGACAATTATGTAACACTTAGGAAATTTTAATTTTCCAAAATTACTTACAAAAAATTATCAGAATTATTTTCTAGGTAAAAAAGAGTTGCACAATCTATTGGCCACAAATGAATTCGCTACTTGTGAAGCAGCAGGCAACCACTGTATGACTTTCTATAGTGGTGGCACTGTCCATTCATAACCACTTTCTCTTCATGTAAAGAATATGAACAAGAAGGGACAGAAGAGCCACCTTTCATTGTTTCATTGACTCTTGTGTTTTATTGTATGTTAAGTGCCTCATCTCACTTTTACAGCCAAAATAAAAATAGCAATTTTTATTCTGAAAGGTAACTGTATGTTCCCAGCAGATATTAGCAACTTCCAACACGATCTCTAGGGCTAATTCACAGCTCTGAAATGTTTAGAAAAATATTTCCAGGAGTCTGTGCAGGATTTATTCCTATTCTATCATTGGTAATAATTGCACTTGTTGCTGCAGGAGCCTTAAATTCTTCTGCTGCAAACTTCACAACTGCTGTGAAAGGTGTACTTTCAGAAACACTGAGTGCTTTGTACGGAAGCTGTGGGTCTGATGTCAGCGTGGTCTTAAAGGAAACCTTCGACATGGTGGACCAGTGGACCAGGCCTGGATGCATGCACCACTCCCCAAATTTTATTTTCTATTCTCAGTAAAATAAATAATACAGCCATAAATAATACAGTTACCATCAGGTAACTGTTAGAATTAAAGAATTACAGAATTAAAAAATACACTTCACCCTATCCACTCCACTCCACATCTGACTGTTCTTTTTATTCTCATTAATTTTGAAATGGTGATGAATCAGAGCCGAAAGGAAATAAGCTCTGTGCTTCTGATATAACCCCATCCTTTGCCAGGCATGGTGGTGCACCCCTGCAATCCCAGGACTTGGGAGGCTGACACAGGAGGATCACTTCTAGTTCAAGGCCAGCTTGGACTATGAAGTGAGCTCAAGGCCATCCTGAACTATATAGTGAAACTCTGTCTCAAAAAGAAAAAAAAAAAAAAACTGATAAAACCCCATCCTCAGAGTAGTCAACTCCCTATGGAATAGTGCACCAAAAAAGGGAGACTGCCCTTTCTGATGCCATAGAGTATCATGCTCTTCCCATTTTCCAGTCTCTTTCCATTGCAAGTCACAATCTGGGCCTCTGGGGTTATGGCTGTCAACACTTCCATCATCTTTCTCACCTGAATCACTGAGCTGGACCTCCATACCTGGAGCAAGTGCCTCTGCCACTGGTTACTTAATTCCACCAGAAACAAGGTCAGCTCCTCATCACTGGACTTCACCACCTTCAGGGTGAGCTGGATGGTCATCTCTGTCGGTGCTGTGAAATGATACTCTTCGCTGTGGCTTTAGGGTCTTGGAGCCCCACCAAAGGCCCTGGTCACGCAAAGGACCCTTGGTCCTAGACCCAGTGTGCTCACTGATCTTCACTCTGTCATCAAGGCTGGCTTCAAAGGTCATTAATGACACTTCCTTAGAATAAAGAAAACCAAGAGACATTTGCTTAGAATGTTTGCTTCCCTTTATACTCTCTGCTTCCCTTGATAGGGCAAGAGACATTCCATTTTTCTGTTTTTAACTCCATACTAAGAGAAATCACTTAAAGTTCACTTAAGCTGTAGTTCACCCCAGTCACCTTGGCTAGTTATCAACTCAGAGCAGAGTCATAAAAAGGGAACAGAACAAACAGGACAAACTGGGAAGTGGGCTAAAAGTTAACCTGCAACCGTCATTTGGAATTCGGTTGTGGACCTTCTGGGAGAAGTAAACTTTGTGATAATTGTGTGACATTCTTGTAAGATTCCCAAAAATGAGGTAACGGTTACTATAAAAACCTAAAATGTACTTGAACTGAAGGTGAGACCCAGATCAGGGCGGACATCTTCTCTGGCTCCTGATTAGAGACTGTCCATCAGCCGGCTCCAGTGAAGCTTAATTTGTTCCTGCCTTTTCGGTTTTCTTGTGAGTGCCTTTCTTGATGAGCTCACTTGCCGTGTCACCCTAACCTTCCACTGTCTTCCAGCTCCGTCTCAGTAATCTCTGTCCTTCCTCTCTGGGAACTTCTTTTTTGGAATTCCAGGTCACAGTTAGCCTCATTTCTTTTGAACCATACCTCTTATCCATGTTAAAATGTACTTAATGATTTCCCAGCTTATTTACCTGCATCTCCTATCCAGATAAAGCTTGTTAAATATCAAAAGTAAAGTCAACAACAAAGCCTCAGAAGGTATATACTAGATTCTGAAAGTAGCTTCCAAAACAAGTTTCCAACGTTGGACAGCTTCATGAGAAGGATACTCATGGTCATAGGATACTCTCTTTGACTACTTCAGGAGGAAACCCTGCTTAGGACACACAATCTGTGGACTGTTAGTTTATTTTTTTACTGTCTCATTGCTCTATGGTACCTTGCATATTGCAGAAAGACCATGCTCATTGTTATTTGTTAATCTGTATTTCTTGTGTTTTGTATATATCCATTATTAAAACATGATCTCTTTTAACTAGACTAGGACTTCACTCACAAAAGATAATTGGAACTTCAACTAGAAGATTCTGGAAGATAGGGATAATCCCTCTGGTCAAGGTTGGAGCCTCATGCTCCATTCAGAAGTATCACTCCAGTGTACACATTATGGATATTTCTTCAGTAAAGGTCCTCTCCTGTGTGTTAAGTGTTGCCCTCATTCTAGGTTCTCTACACGATTCATATATTCTTATTTAAGGTAATGGCTTAGGTCCCTGACAACTTAAAGAAGTTTTCTGAAATTCTCCTCTGGGAGGAGAGGGAACTTTAAGTTTAACGACTCAAAGTAGTCCTATAACGTCAAACCTTGCTTCCTCTGTTGAGAACAAAGCCCATCCCCACTTCCTACCATGTTCCCAAAAAGCAGCCAGTCCAAGGTCTGATTCAGAAAGAACTCAGGACCCAAATGGCCAGTACCTTCAACGCATCTTCTTCCCATTCTGCAGTGAGCAGTGCTTGCCTCGTCTCTGTCATGATGCTTCTCCACTACCTTTCCTTCAAGAGCACTGTCACTCATCTCCTGAGATGTCTCCCCAACTCTTAGAAATGCTTTTCCTTTTACCACCCCACTTATCAAATCACAACTTATACAGAGGCAGGAAGCACTGCAAGCCATTTCTGGAAGGCAATCAAAAGAACTGAAAGAAAAAACTATGAAAAGGAATGGTGTGTTCAACTTCTATATGAGTGATTGAGTTGGAAATTCCCTATTTGAACTGCTATGTTGTCCAAACTGACCATGTCGTTTGTCTTTGCATGGTCTCTTGCACTTTTTTTTGCTGTTGCTGATGTACAGTTAATAAACAAAGAATACTTTCTGTTTAAATTCTTCTCCCTTTAATCCATTTGCACACTTCACTTTATTTTCTTTTTGAGACAGGGTCTTGCTATGCAGTTCAGGCTGGCCTTGAGCTCACTTTGAAGCCCTGGCTGGTCTCAACTCGCAATGATCCTCCTGCCTCAGCCTCCTGAGTGCTGGGATTACAGGCACACACCACCACACCTGGTTGCACTTCTCATTCTAAACATAGGATGACATTCTATGTTGAGAATTTTTCCCTGATTAACAATCCCCGTTCTAGGTCCTACCAGTCTGAGTGTCCAGCCTGCAGCCCTTCAGGGAGGGAGAACTTTTGGCAATGGGAAGGAGATACAGGGAGGGAGAGGGAAAAGAGGGAAGGGAAAGTAAAAAGGGTTAAGATGCAATATGTGTACATACCACCTCCTCACAATATATGTATTAATTATGTATCACAAACATACTAAGAAATAAAAATCAAGGTCCTGACCTTTGGCTCCTGAAGAGTGGAAAATTCATGTTTTCCATGAGTATGAATATTGTCTTTAGTGAAGTTTTTTGTTTTGTTTTGCTATTGTTTGGGGATTCTTCTTGCTTTCCTTCCTGTCTTCTTCACCAGTTTTACAAAGCTTGGTAATCTTTTGTCCTTCAGCCCTGCTTCTCATCTCTTTTTCTTCTTTTATTTATTTTTCCCTCTTAGCCTTTTTAAATTTTCTCCCCTGAGCCATGGATTACACAGAAAAATAAAACTTACAGTAATTGAAGACAGTTATAAAAAGCCAGTATACTAAAAATGTTTATGACCTTGGGAGTAGGAAAGCATTCCTTGTAACAAATTGAAAAATACATAAATAGTTTTACTACGTGTATGCTCAGGAAATACCAGGAATTTCTCTGTGGCTCAATTTGTAGTAGCCAGATATTGGAAACAATTCAAATATCCACCTAGAATAAAATGGAAAGTTCTTAGGATGTAATAATACACATACATCTATAAAAGTGCAACAGGTGAGAGCCACATGTTCGTGGAAGTACCTAAAAAAGTGTTGAGGAAAAAAGTTGGAGAATGATGCATATAGTACAATGACTTTGTAAATTTGAATTGTAAACATTTCCTTGATGAAGTTCAACACTTTATATTGCTAATGGGTACACATACATATGTAAATGTTTTTGAAATCAGTTGGAAGAATACAGACCAAACTCTTGAGGGTGGCCTGTGAAGAGTGGAGAAAGGATGGGAGTGAGTGTGGGAGGGGAGGAGGGGAGGGGCTTCACCTGTTTATATAAGTATCCATTTCTCTGCAAGTAAATATGTGAAGGTACTCACTAATTCTGCATTGTGGTATATGGATATCTTGTCTTATTTTTGGTACTTTTGTATATTTTTAAAATTTCACAAAATTAAAAGAATAGGGTGATAAAATTCTGTACCTGTAGAAGTAACATTATAATGAATTTCTTCCCAATCAAATACCCAACTTTTTGGGTGTAAACTCTATTTTTCTCTCTCTTTTTTTTTTTTTTTTTTTTTTTTGGTACCAGGAATCGAACTCAGGACCTTGCACTTGCCAGGCAGGTGCTTATGATGCTGAGCTATATCCCTGGCATAAATACCCAACTTTTTATAGAAATTATTTCTAAAAATTTTATCAACAGTGCATGGATGGACTTACTCTCTATGTAATACAAAATTATCTATTTTATTAAAATTTAAAATGACATCATAAAAAAAATTTTCTCCCCTGAGGGTAAAATCACTCTACTGAGTGGACATTTACTATATAACATTTTCTGGTTTGTTTGAGATTTTGTGATGTAAGTATAAATCTTGTAGCAGTGGTTAAAGGTGGCAAATTATTAGTCATCACAGTGTCATTTTCTAGACTATGCCTGATGCTATTATTGCTGACTGTACTACATTAGCCAGGGTGACATAGTTGCTGTGAACAGTTGTTTTTCCTTGAAGGCCAATACCACAACTGTCTGGGGGTCATAGACAATAATAGCCCAGTGCCAAAGAACTGGGTTCTAGGCCAAACAGGCAGCAACATCTCATCCTTAATAAATGGAAGAGGGAGGATCTTGGGACAGACTCAAAAGTCAAACCCATGTAAGCCTAGAAGGCATCTCTGAAAAGTAGTCATTTCCTAAAGAGTAATAAAGCTAGCCACCATAAGCAACTTAGAAGCAGATTTTTTAAAAATAGAGGAGGGGTTGGGGATATAGCTCAGTGGCACAAATGCCAGCCTGACAGGCACAAGGTCCTGAGTTTGATTCCCAGTACCAAAAAAAAAAAAAATTCACATAAAAGATAGAAGAGCTAGGGAAAGTGATAAAAACCACAAATGCCCAACATAGGAAATAACCAGGTTCCATAAAATAGGTTCAAACAGATATCCAAGAGAATAAAATTTTAATTTAAAGTACAATAGATCCCCAAAATTTGCAGGGTTATCTTTCTTAGAGCTGAGAAAAGTGACCTATACCTAGAAAATATCTCTGAAGAGCAAATAGGCAAGTAGGTTCTCAAGAACAACAGATGTATGTATAAATCCTTATTCTATTATGGATTCCCATACTTTTCTGTGGACCTGGAGTGTCTTGATAGTCCTGCACCTGTTGAGATGACCACAGAAGATTTGGCTTGGAGCACTATTTTAAAATTCAGTCCTGAGCAGAAAAAAGATGGTGGAAGAACAGGCCCCTGACAGAACTTAAACCCTCTAGCTCTGCTCAATCCAGTCAGGAACGGGGACAAAAAAGAAATAGCTAAAGCATATTTCAGTCTGGGAGATTATTTATTGTGGAAGGGAAAATTTTTTGATTTGTGCACAGATCAGGTTGCCCATGCGGCCAGCGCAGCCCAGCACTGCAGAAGGGAGGGGTATGGGCTAAGTGGAAAGAGGGCCCTGTGCTCCAGCCCTAGGTGGACTCAGCCAGGATTCCCCCAGCCACCCCTGTGTCTGCCCACCCACCAGCCACCCCCAGGGGCCCTTGCATCCCATGCTTAGCTTGGAGCTGTGGAAGCCACAACAGCCCCAATCAGAGGAGGGAAAATCCAGGGAAAAAATGGTGTTCATGGCTGCAGAGATAGCAACTGCAGCATCCTCTGGGGAGGGGGCACTGGTCAATGAAGGGAAGCTGGATTACACATGAGGAACATTGTTTAACAATTTGTCAAGCCTGTTCAGCTCAGATGAAGCTCCCACTTGGAGATGAAGCTCATCCCCAGCAGCGAGGTGGACAATGACACCCTCCCAGTCACCACCACCAAAGCATCAGTGCCAAACGGTGGGCTGAGGGGCAGCAGTCCTCCCCTCAGGCCAAGGAGCCACCACCATGACCAAGGGAGCTCATCTTTAACCCTGAGGCAATGGGCAGGAGCTGCAGCCAGAGGCAGAAGCAGCAAGCAGGAGCCCCCAAATACAGGATATAGGCTTTTCTTTTGCACAAAAGACTGAATTGCAGACTGTTATATGGGCCTTACAAGATCATTCATCCCCTTCAATTAACCTTTTTTCAGACAGCGCTAATGTTTGCAGTGTGATGCACCACACTGAACCTGCTACCATTCACACCAACCCGGAAGATCTTTTTCATTTATTTCACACTTTCCAATTTGCCATTTTGTCACTCTATGTCCCCTGTTTTATTGGTCATTTATGTTCCCATTCCCAAATGCCAGGGCCTCTCACTAAGAGAAATGTTACTGTAGACAGATTGCTGACCACTTTCTCTGTGGCTCCCTCAGATACCATTCAACAGGTTTCTGCCTCCCATGCCATCTTCTATCAAAATGCTTCTGCATTGCACAAACAGTTCTTTTATCTCAAGAACAGGCTTGACAAATTGTTAAACAATGTTCCTCATGTGTAATCCAGCTTCCCTCATTCCCTATGGGGGTTCATCCCTGAGGGCTACACTGCAGTCATCTCTGGTAAATGGATGTCTCTCACCTTCCTGAGTCTGGCTGGCTGTACTGGGTCCATGTTTCAAAGGGTACTTCCTCAGGATTTATTTTTCTTCTGCCCCACTGGTGAAGTGGTTAAACATGTCATTGCTCATTGTTTGGATACCTTTAGCACCCTTGGTTGCATTTAAGACAGACAATATCCCAGCTTGTACAAGTGCAGCCTTCCAAATAAAAGTTTATTTCATAAACTTTTTACATTTCCTTTACTACAGGAATTCCTTACAACCCTCAAGGCAAGGAATCGTTGAATGCTCTCACCATATACTCAAAATTCAAATACAAAAAACAAAAGGAGGAATCTTTCCCTACAAAATTCACACTTCATAGACCTCACTTGGCATTGTATACTATTAACTTTTTAAATCCTACTAGGGGTGGGACTACAGAAGCAAAAAGACAATTTAATCAGGTAAAGGAAAAGAGTCTGGGAAGGGTCCTTTTGAAAGATTTTCATACTGGACAATGGAAGGTACCCAGCCCGTTACTCACTTGGGGTAGAGGGTGTGCTTGTGTTTTCCCAGAAAACACTGCATGGCCTGCCCGGGTGCCAGAGTGAGCTGTCTGACTGGTCATGGTCCCAGACCTGGAGAAGGAGTAGGTTCTCCTTTCGAGAAGCTGATGTTCAGTCCTGTGTCAATAATGCCATGGAGCTGTGCCACAGCTGATAGGCACAGATGGGGCTAGACCCAACCGGGGGCCAATTGAAGAAATTGAGCTAGGATGCCCAGGAGATGGTAACCAAAAACTCAGAAAAGAAGGTCTGAGTAGGTGACAAAGTGTATGGAGATAACTGAGCTGGATGTTACATAGAAGAAAGAGACACAAAAATTGCCAGTATTCTTAAGACAAAATAAAATACAAAATTATATATTTATTATAGATAAAAGATTTTGTTCCCTCCAAATTTTCTTACAAGAAATCTCTAATTGACCTACCAAAAATTCTGACTAATCTATTTATAATTACAAACTTCTAGAATTATAAAAGTTATTATAATTTAAATTGGCCAAAAAAATTATATTTGAGTGCACTCTGAGTGCACTCTAAGCTGATTGTCCATGTATGTGTTTTTTGTCTATTTATTGACTTTTTTATTTGAGCTCACCAATGTTATTTTTCTTTTTTCTTATTTTCTTTCTTTTTCCATTTTTGGATTTTTGAAGCATTTGTCTGATATGCTTCCACCCAGATGCTAAAATTCATTGTGTAAATGTAATGTATATTATTGTTTATGTGTAATGATTTCAGAGTCTCTTGTTGTTCAAAAATAATGTGTTAAGTGGTTGTGGTGGCTTGGGGAGCTGAGGCAGGAGAATCGTTGTGAGTTTGATACCAGCCTGGGCTACAAAGTGAGCTCAAGGCCAGCCTGAACTGCATAGCAAGACCCTGTCTCAAAAGGACAAAAAAAAATGTGTTAAATACTGTGATAGGATTTTCATAAGTCATCGAAAATTTTTAAGATAATTACACAAAAATCCCTTGGGGTGTGGAGAGACTATTGGACAGGACTCCAACTGATGAATAATAAAGCAGCTGCCTGGATAACTATCCAGTCCTTATTCATTAATGAGAAGCTCCAATAATCTTCATAGCCTTATGGGAGACACCCCCAATAAATTGGTCATCAGCAAAAGATTAAGTTTTCTAGAAATAGTATAACAAGTTTTTCTCACAGAAAATGCTCTTGGTACATAAATAAATTAAGAAACAAAGATTTCTCACATGGTTATGACAATTCATTGTTAATTTCATGCTATATTAAATGTATGCATGCCTTCCAGGTGTACCGTCTTCTAAAATGTTTATGGTGACAGACATTTTCTTTCAGATTCAGACATTTGCCTTTCTTTTGTGCTCCAATAAGTTATGATAGGAGGTTTATGTCAAGCCAACATGAGGTCACCAGTCAGTAATAATAACAAAAACTGATGATGTATGTGCTATATTTGTGTCACTATACTTAGAGATGCCTGGACATTAACAGATAGTGTCACAAGTTTCTTGAGATATCCCATTAAAGGTCAATGAATTAGATAAAACCTTGTGTATCAGACAGAGATGATGATTAAAAGAGCTATACTATGTCAAAATGGAAATTTATGTATGTCACAAAATAGCTTGATTGTCATGCTACAATATTATGTACGGTTTTGATTTTAAATTGTCTGTGTAAAATTATGTAACCGTTGCCCATTATCATTCTACAGAGATTCAACTATTAGAACATCCATGGTTGTTAGAAAATAATGGTTCTATTTTGTATTCCAAAGTGCTTGATATTCAGATAAAATAGAAATATTAAGCTCACTGGCCCCATTACAAAATGTTATGTCATTAACCTTCTCCTCTGGATATTCAGCAACTGAGATATGAAGACCAAAAACTAGAAAGATAGACAGGTTAAGAGGACAGGACAGCCAATATTTTTGCCCCAGCCCTCAGAAGTCAGTGAGGAACGAGGACATGAGGGAAACTTTCCAGTGACATCATGCAATCTGGTGAGTTACACAAACTCCTGATCCAGGAGACTGTAGGACCACAGAGGATAAGATCTATGGTGTGTAGTGCACCTAGGGAGTATCACTGGGAGAAAAGGAGCTCCCACACTTTCCCAGAAAGCAACTTGGTCAAGCAATGCCCATAGCTCATCCAGGTGACTGACAGTGACTGAAGAACAGGTGCTATACATGGTTCCAAGGTAAATCCTGAGGAGACTTAACTGACCTTGATAAATAGCGAAACTTGATTAATAAAGGTCTCACCTTAATTTGGTCTTGAACATCGAGCAAAAAAGTACAGCAACAGGAAGTATAAAACAGTTGCCAACTACACCAGTAACTGATCACTGTCCTAGGATAATACGCTTTATAGGATTAAATTGCTATATGCAGGACTTAAAATCTTTGCAGTGGAAAGCTTTAGCCAACATGGAGCAAGTTCATCTAGAATGAAAAGTGCTCAAAAATAAAATGGTCTTCCATGGAATCCTCCAAACACAGCTCCTCCAATTCCACCTGTCCACCCACTGCTTGTAACTACACAAGAGAAAAGGGGGAGAACTGGGGAGTAGCTGAAGCTGGAGCTCAATCACATGTGTGGGGCCAGAGCAAGGCCAGCCTCAAAGACACAGAGTGCCTGAGGCAGGTCAAAGGAATAAGCAGCTCTAGGTTCAAGAACACTGCGTGCCCCAGGCAAGCCACTTGGATAACGTATCAGACACGGCATTCACATTCATGTTCATGTTTGTTCAACCTCCTGAGTGTATAAATGAATATGCCATAGCCACTGGGGCCCTTCCTCCTCCTCCTCCTCTTCTTCCTCCTCCTCCTCCTCTTCCTCCTTCTTCCTTTCTCCTCCCATCAGGACAGAGAGCTCCATGTGGCTTCACTTTTTCTGTGCTCTGACTCTTGTCCTTTTTTTCTCCATCCTCTCACTGTCTTCACCCTGGGAACTTTGACAGCTGTGCAGGACATGGCAGAATTCAAAAACTGGAAGTTTCTGAAATCACAGCAACAGAAGTAAAAAAAAAAAAATGAGTGGAAAAGGCTGTAGAAAAAAAAGTAAACTCTCAGGTACAAAAAGAAGTTATGCTCAAAATGAAGTCTATTAGAGTAGACACGGGTTTTTAAAATAGAGGAGCTTAGGAAAATTATGGAAACCATAAATGCAGAAAGACGGCAACATACTCCTGCTGGGAGAAGGCACAGATGCTGAACGAGCAGCACCAGCTCATCCTGTCCAAACTGCTAAGGGAGGAGGACAACAAGTACTGCACTGACTGCGGGGCTGAAGGTCCCCCATGGGTGTCCTAGAATATTGGTGCGTTTATTTGCATCAGATGTGCTGGAATTCACAGAATTCTTGGAGTTCATATATCCAGGGTCAAGTCAGTCAACCTAGACCAGTGCACACCAGAACACAGGAGCTGGAATCCAAAAGATCTTGAAACCAGTCCTGAAAGGCTTGCTCCTATGCAAGAAATCTTGGTGGCTTTTGAGAGGAAGATAGAGAAGTATTCTGCAAAATTTCAAGATATGGGAAATACTAAAAGCAAGACCACTCTATGAAGGCAGTCTTCCGGAGAACTTTTGAAAGCCACAGACAGATTAAGCAGTAGAATTTTTCATCAGAGATAAATATGAAGAAAAAGCATTATGATAAAAATGCTATAGCTATTACAAATAAAGAGAAGGAGAAGAAAAAGGAAGAGAAAAAGAGAGAAAAGGAGCCACAAAAGCTTACAAAACCACTTACAACTGGAAAGCTACAGAAGAAAGAAGCTCAACAATTGGAGCCTAAAAAAAGTACCAGTCCTAAAAAAAAGCTGCACAGCCTACTGTTGATCTTTTAGGACTTGATGGCCCTGCAGAAGCACCAGTGACCAGTGGGAGCACAGCCATGGGTCAGTCCTCCATGATGATCTGGACATCTTTGGATCAATGATTTCTAATCCTTTACCTGCAACCATCATGCCCCCAGCTCAAGGGAATTCCTCTGTACCAGTAGCTGCTACTCTCTCTACAGTAACATCTGGGGATCTGAATCTAATCACTGGGCAAACTACAAAATCAGAAGAAGTAGCGAAGAAACAACTCTCCAAAGACTCTATCTTATTTCTGTATGTACAGGAACCATTGAACAGCAGAGCACTCCTGGTGTGTTTATGGGACCCACAAATATACTGTTTACCTTGCAAGCACCAAGCACGTTTCAAGGTTTCCTGTGTACCTGTGCCTGTGGCTCCTGGCCTCCTAGGAAATGTGATGGGTCCAAGCACAAGCATGATGGTGGGCATGCCCATGCCCAATAGGTTTATGGGAAGTGCACAAACTGGTGTGATGCCCCCTTCTCAAAATGCTGTTGGCTCCAAAGGAGGAATGATGGGACAGATGGGTGTGCTACAGGGCAAGTTCAGCCTACCACAAGCTCAGGAGCCCCAGTGGGGCCTCTCACAGGTGAACCAGTAAATGGCAGGCATGAGCATGGGCATGGGCAGTGCCAGCACCAGAGTGGGCTTCAGCCAGACCCCCAGCACCACGGTAGGCTGGCCGGCAAGCTCGTGGGGTCAGACGCTGAGCACGCAGCTGTGGAAATGAGCCGTCAGTAAAGCCTCATCCAGAATGAACACCTGACACTCGTTGCTAAATGCATCTAGTTCCCGTTTACTCATGTACATACAATTGTTTTCTCCCCTGCATCTGTTCATATTAAGAGTGACCTGATTGACCATGTTGGTCTGTGCTGATTACTTTGATGAGGTGAAAAGCAGGTTGAGAAACCATTTTATGTCAAGAGCAGCTTTGCTCATATTTCCCTGATTTCATAAAGCCACATTATTTGAGAAGCTGCCCAGTTAACTTGCATAATCCATTTTACTCTTAATAAATTATAGCTCTAATGTTTGCATATAAGGGAAGTAGTTATGTTAGTAATACCTCTAACAGTATAAACCCCACCCCAAATTAGTCAGTAATCTGTAAGAAGGTACTGTATGATCAAAGTATAATCATATAAATAGAATGTAAATGTATCACTGAGCACTGTTTTCTAGTGTATTGAAATTCTTTCTATTTCATCATTCACCTCCCTGTGCTGTTGTTATGATGTGCTCAACAGGGAATGTGGTTAGTGAAAGGAAGATAAACCTGCATATTATTCTACAACTTAATGAATGTTTAAAGAATTTAAATTTTATCTGCCTCTTGAATTTGGATTGCTAATGTACATAGTGCTAAAACAAGAAGACCTTTTCTGCACTATATGCACACAAGGTAACTAAAACAAAGCTACTTTCAATCCTTCAAAGTATATTCAGGTCTATGACAATAATTATGCTTACATTTTATGGTGCCTAGTATTGACAAAATGTTGTTTCCCTATATTAAACAAGTGAATCCATAGACATTTAAAAAAAAAAAAAACAGGGCCAGGAATGTAGCTCAGCAGCATAAGTGCTTGCCTGGCAAGCCTGAGGTCATGAGTTCAATTCCTGGTACAAAAAAAAACAAACAAACAAACAAAATAAATGAAGCATATAGAACTCCAAATAGCCATGTCCAAAGTGAATTTACACCAAGGCATATAATAAAGATTCCAGAACTTCAGCACAATGATGGAAATTAAAAGCAGCTAGGGAAAAGAAACAACTCACCTATAAAAGAAAACCACAGCAGACTTCTCAACACAAACCTCAAATCAAAGGGAGCTTGTAGTGAGGTATTTCAAGACCTAAAAGAAAACAAACTCCAAGCCAGATTGATAAAACCCACAAAACTCTCTTTCAAAATCAATGGAAAGGGCTGGGCATGGTGGCACATGCCTGTAATCCCAGCACTTGGGAGGCTGAGGCAGGAGGATCATTATGATTTTGAGATCAGCCTGGGCTACAAAGTGAGCTCAAGGACAGCCTGAACTGCATAGTGAGACCCTGTCTCAAAAAGACAAAAAAAAAAAAAAAAAAAATCAGTGGAAAGGGCTGGAGATATACCTCAATGGCACAAGCACCTGCCTGGCAAACACAAAGTTCTGAGTTCTATTCCCGGTACCAACCAAAAAAAAAAGGAAAAATAAGATATTTCTGTGATAAATAACACAAGAGGAAATTCATGACCACCAAACAAGCTCTTCAGAAAGCTCTGAATGATATATTAGAGAGAGAAAGTGAAGACCATAAGCACAAAACAGCAATTGAAAGAAGCCACCACGTAGGGCAAGCAGTTAAACAGAAGGGAAAGACAGGAACAAATGACAAGAAAGTAATATGAGAAAGATATGTCTATATATATATATGTTATAACCATCAATTTAAATGGTCTCAATTCTCCAATCAAAAGAAATATACTGGCAGAATGAATCAAGAAGCAAGATCCAACAATATGCTGCATTCAAGAAACACATTTAACTCAAAAAGAAATCCATAGACTAAAAGTCAACAGATGGAAAACAGTACTGGGATCTCAGAAAAAAAAGTAGGGGTAGCTATTCTATTTGCAGACAGTGTGAATGTCAAGCCAAGCCTCATCGAAAGATGCAAAGGTCACTGCATACTTGTTAAGGGAAGACTCTCAGAAGAAGAGATAACAATCATAAATATATATGCACCAAACACTGGTGCACCCAACTACATAAAACAAATACTAGCAGACATGAATAATCAAATATGCACAAACACAATTCTAATGGGGAACGTTAATACCCCACTCTCATAATTAGATATATCAACTAGAGAAAAAAATCAATGAAGAAATATCTAATTAAAACGAACTTGTAAACAAATGGACTTAGTAGATGTCTGCAGGGTGTTCTACCCCACAATAGCAGAATACACATGTGTATCTTCTTAGATACACATGGGTTGTTCTCCAAAATAAACCACATATTAGCCCATAAAACATGCTTAAGTAAATGCAGAGGAAGTGAAATTTTCCCATGCATATTACCTGACCATAGTGCAATGAAATTGGAAATCAAAGGAAAAAGAAACCACAAAAACCTATGTAAACACATGGAAATTAAACAGCACCTACTGAACAACTAATGGGTCACAGAGGAAATTAAAGAAGAAATTAAATAGTATATACAATTAAATGAAAATGCCAATAAAATATACCAGAACTTATGGGACACAATAAAAGCAGTCATATGAGGGAAATTTATAGTGGTAAATTCTCATATCAGGAAAACAGAACAAGCTCAAACAACTTAATGTTGAACCTCAAACTCCTAGAAAAGGCAGAACAAATCTAACCTAAAGCTCATACATGAGATGAAATTATGAAAATCAGAGCAGAAATTAGTGTAATTGAAACTAAGAAAACAATACAAAAAAAATCAATGAATTGAAGATTTGGTTCTTTGACAGATTAAATAAAATGATAAACCTCTTGGGGCCAGGGATTTAGCTCAGCGGCAAAAGTGCCTGCCTGGCAAGCGCAAGGTCGTGAGTTCGGTTCCTGGTACTGGAGAAAAAACAAAAAACAAAAAAAAAAGAAACAAACAAAAATAAATAAAATGATAAACCTCTAGCCAACCTTATCAAAAAGAGGAAAGAAAAGGCTCAAATTCAAGCAATTTGGAATGAAAAGGGTGAAATCACAATAGATCTTGTGGAAATCCAGAAGACCATCAATACCTACTTTAAGAACATGTCCTCTAATAAGATGGAAAACACAAAAGAAATGGACAGATTCCTAGACATGGCCAAAATGCCCAAACTGAATCAAGAAGATATAAATATTCTAAATAACCCAATACAAGTCAATGAAACTGAAAATGTAATTAAAAACCTACCAATGAAGAGAAGCTCAGGCCCTGATGGATTCACTGTTGAATTCTACAAGTAATTTAGAGAAGACTTAATGCCACTAATACTGAACCACTTTCATGAAATTGAAAGGGAAGTAATACTTCCAAAATCATTCCTAGAGAAGTACTCTGATACCTAAACAAGAGAAGGACCCAATCAGAAAAGAAAACTACAGACCAATCTCCATAATGAGCACAGATGCAAAAATCAGTAATCATATGCTAGCAAACAGAATGCAGCAAATCATCAAGAAGATTATATACCATAACCAAGTAAGATTCATCCCAGGGATGCAGGGATGGTTCAGCATATGCAAATCAATAAATGTAAGATATCATATTAACAGAACCAAAGACAAAAATCAAATGATCATTCAATAGATGCAGAAAAAGTAATCAACGAAGTCCAAAACACATTCCTGATAAAAAAAAATACAGAAAATCTGAATAAATAGTCTTTACATCAGTTTGATAAAAGGCATCTATGACAAACCAACAGCTAACATCATACTAAACAGTCAAAAACTGAAAGCTTTCACTCTAAAATCAGGAACAAGAGACTGAGGAGGGAGGATTGCTATAAGTTGGAGGCCAGCCTGGGCTACAAACTGAGTTCAAAGCCAGCCTGAACTGCATAGTGAGACCCTGTCTTTAAAATAATAATTATAGCTTGCTTTGGTAGCACATATACTAAAATAATAATTATAATAATAATAATAGTAATAATAATAATATCAGGAACAAGACAGTGATTTCCCTTATTACTACTCTTGTTCAATATACTTCTGGAAACATTAGCCAGAGCAATTAGACAAGAGAAAGAAATAAAAGGAATAAGGATAGGAAAGGAAGAAATTAAATTAGTTATTTGTAGATGACATGAGACTCTATTTAGAAGATACTGAAAACTCCACTGAAACACTTCTAAATTAAATGAGCAAATTCAGTAGCATAGCTGGATACAAAGTCAACACTCAAAAATCAATGGCATTCCTGTACACAAGCAACAAACACAGAGAGAGAAATTAGGGAAACCATATCCTTTGCAGTAGTATCAAAAAAAAAAAAAAATACTTAGGAATCCATCTCACAAAGGAAGCAAAAGATCTACTCATTGGAAACTACACTACCCTGAAAAAGGAAATTGAAACAGATATTAGAAAATGGAATGATATCCCTTGTTCATGGATAGGAAGAACCAACATAGTAAAGGTGGTCCTGTTCCCAAAATTATTATAGAGATTTAATGCAATCCCAATCAAAATATCACTGGCATACCTCACAGAACTAGAAAATAAATTCCTAAAATTCATTTGAGACCAGAAGACACCTAGAATAGCAAAAGTAATTCTGGGGAATAGAGGTAAGTCAGGAGGCATCACAATCCCTGAATACTACAAAGCTACTGTGATAGGGCTGGGGATATAGCTCAGCAGCACAGCACCTGCCTGGCAAGTGCAAGGTTGTGAGTCCAATTCCCAGTACCAAAAAAAAAAAGAAGAAGAAGAAAAAAGAAGGGAAAAAAAGAAGGATAAAAAAGAAGGAAAAAGAACAAGAAGAAGAAGAAGAAGAAGAAGAAGAAGAAGAAGAAGAAGGAGGAGGAGGAGGAGGAGGAGGAGGAGGAAGAAGAGGAAGAGGAAGAGGAAGAGGAGGAAGAGGAAGAGGAAGAGGAAGAGGAGGAAGAGGAGAGAAAACAGACTTGAGGATCAGTGGAACAGAACAAAAGATGTAGATGCAACTCCAAACACACTCAGCCACCTTATCTTTGACAAAGGAGCCAAACATTCACTGGAAGAAAGATAGCCACTTTAATAAATGGTGCCAGAAAAACTGGCTTTTCACATGCTGAAGACTAAAGCTAAAGCCGTGTCTATCACCATGCACTACAGTCAAAATGGATCAAAGATCTAAATATTAAAACAGAAACACTAAATCTCCTGGACAAGAAAATAGGTAGAAGTCTTGAAGACATAGGTGTAGGTAGAGACTTCATGAACAAAACCCAGAAAACATGGGAAATACTACAAAGAATGAACAAATTTGATCTCACCTAATAAAAAACTTTTGCATAACAAAAGTAATCACCAACAGAGGAAAAAGATAACACACAGTGGGAAAAATTATAGACAGCTGTCCTCAGACAAAGGACTTCTATCTAGAACATATAAAGAACTGAAAAAAATCAGACACCCCAAATTCAAAGGCACAATCCAAAAATGGGCATCTGAGATGAATATGCACTTTTCATCTGAAGGAATACAAACAGCAAATAAATACATAAAAAAAATGTTCAACATTATTGGTCATTCCAGAGATGCACATTTAAATAACACTGATATTCCATCTCATTTCAGAAAGAATAACTATCATCAAGAAATCAACCAATAACAAATGCTGGTGGGGCTGTGGAGAGAAAGGAACATTTCTCCACTGTTGGTGGGAGTGTAGACTGGTGCAACCACTGTGGAAATCAGTGTGGATATTCCTCAACAAACTAGGATTAGAGGTCTAATTTAACCCAGCTACTCCCCTCCTGGGTATCTTCCCAGAAGAATTAAAAACATCATACCACAGTGATATATGTGTGCTCATGTTTATAGCAGCACAATTTGTAATAGGCAAATCTTGGATACAACTCAGATGCCCATCAACCAAGGAATGGATAAAAAAGATGTGGTCTTTTTATACAATAAAGTCCTACTCAGCCATAAAGAAGGACAAACTTGGGGTGAGCAAGTGCTCTGGGAGCTGCTGGCCCTGTGGTTTGAGACTGTGCTTTACTTTCACCCAGACCCCCTAGCAGGTAAAAGGCACAGCCAGTCTGTGACTGCTACCCATCCAGTCTGCATCTGGTTCCTGTATGTGCCCTAAACTAACTGGAGACTCAGAATCAGGTGGTTCACAAACTGTCAACACTGCAGTTTGTGTCTGGATTTTGTCTGTACCCTGAACTGCCTGGGGACATAGGCCCACTGGACCGGGATTGTCACACCAGTGCAACCGGAGTCTGGGTCATGCACGTGCCCTGAACTGCAAGGGGATGCTGGATCAGACAGTCAACCATCAGCTGACACCAATGCCCGTGTCTGAGAATGGGGATAACTAGATACAAATCAAAAACTGCCAGAAAACCCAAGACTAGTAACGCTTCTCAGAGGTCACTCAGGGGCAAACCTGACCAACAGGAAAACTATGGACACTAGTGGCCTTTGCTGTGCAGCTACTGAAGAGGGAATCTGAGCTTTCTGCAACTGGTAGCAAACATGTCAAAACGAAAGACAAAAACACAATCCCAGAACT
>NW_004955583.1:48216-49376 GCF_000276665.1 Chinchilla lanigera
AACCAAGACTGTAATACCCTGCCAAACTATCCCTGAAATTCAACAGAGAAATAAAATATTTTCACAACAAAGAACAATTGAAGAACTTCATGAGCACCAAGCCAGCATTACAAAGAGTACTAAAAGATATTCTAGACAGAGAAAAATCTGACTGCAATTTCAAGAACAACAGTAGGAATGAAACATCAAGAAGAGGGGCTGGGGATTTAGCTCAGCGGCACAGCGCCTGCCTGGCAAGCGCAAGGTCATGAGTTCGATTCCCAGTACCAGGGGGGGGGAAAAAAAAAAGAAACATCAAGAAGAGGAAGCAGTAAACAGGTAGAAAAAGTAGGACACCAACACAAGTAAATAACATGACAATGATAAATCAATAGATATCGGTTGTAACTGTACATGTAAATGGCCTCAATTCTCCAGTCAAAAGAAACAGACTGGCAGAGTGGATTAAAAAACAAAATCCAACAATATGCTGTATACAGGAAACACATTTCACTGGAAAGGAAATCCACAGACTAAAAGTTAAAGGATGAAAAACAATCCTCTGTACAATAGAAACCCACAAAAAAGCAGGGGTAGCTATTCTGTTTGCAGGCAATGTAAACTTCAAACTGACAACAATCAAAAGAGATAAAGAAGGTCACTACATACTAGTCAGAAGAAAACTGCAAGGGGATGAGATAACAATCATAAACATGTACACACCAAATAGTGGAGCTCCAAATTACATAAGACAAATCTTAACAGGCATGGAAACCCATATAATTAATAACACTATTGTAACAGGGGACCTCAACACCCCATTGACACAAAGACATAGGTCAACTGGACAAAAAATCAGCAAGGAATACCAGATCTGAACCAAAGCTGTGAACAAAAGGACTTAGTAGATGTGTACAGAGTGTTCCACCCTGCAACATCAGAATACACATTCTTCTCAGAAGGACATGGGTCTTTTTCTAAAATAGACCACATTTAGCTCATAGAGCATACCTTCTGAAAGGCAAAAGAATTGAAATTATCCCGTGCATATTATCTGACCACAGTGCAATGAAATTGGAAATTAATGACAAAAGGAACTCCAAAATCTCCATAAACACTTGGAAATTAAACAACAACCTCCTGAACAACCCACGGTCACAGAAGAAATTCAAGAGGAAATT
>NW_004955583.1:54840-111003 GCF_000276665.1 Chinchilla lanigera
GCAAATTAAAACAACACTGAGATTCCACCTTACCCCAGTAAGAATGGCTAGCATTAAGAAATCAACCAATAACAAATGCTGGTGAGGCTGTGGAGAAATAGGAACCCTTCTGCACTGCTAGTGGGAATGCAGACTGGTGAAACCACTGTGGAAATCAGTTTGGAGATTCCTCAGCAAACTAGGTCTAGAGGTCCCGTTCAACCCAGCTATCCCCCTGCTGGATATTTTCCCAGAAGATCTAAAAACATCATATCACAGCGATATATGTGCACCTATGTTCATAGCAGCGCAATTTTTAATTGCTAAATTGTGGAAGCAAATGTCCATCCACCAAGCAAATGTCCATCCACCAAGGATTGGATAAAAAAATTGTGGTACTTTTATATAATGGAATATTACACAGGTATAAAGTAAGATAAATTTGAGGCATTTATAGGTAAACGGTCACAACTAGAGACCATACTCATAAGTGAAATAAATCAAACATACATGTGCAAGCACTGCATTGTTTCATTAGTGCAAAACCTGAAGGAGTTAATTTAAACTAGGAGGTATGATAGACATTGTGAAATGATAGGAAAACACTCAAGGGTAAAGGGCAATTGGGATGTGGGAAAAGAAAAGGGAAAGAAGGAGAAATTTTGTAGGTACATATATACAGGATAGTTAACATAATTGTTCTACTGTCTTCTATTTCTTTGCTGAAAGAAACTGTCAATGAGTCCTTGATTGATCAATATTGTATGCCTCTATCTGTTTTCATGAGAAACCACTTTGAAGATATCAATATGTAATACAAGAATCATTGTTAATTTCCTACCACTTTATTTGTAACTCTGTATTATCTGTACTGTTCTTTTGCTATTTTATAAAAGGTTGTCTGTCTGTCAATGTTTTCCTCCTTTTATTTTTTTTTGTTTGTTTGTTTGTTTTTGTTTTTTTTGGGTTTTTTTCCGGTACCGGGAACTGAACTCATGACCTTGTGCTTGCCAGGCAGGCGCTTTGCCGCTGAGCTAAATACCCAGCACCCCCTCTTTTTATTTTTAAAATTAAAAAAAAGAAGGATAAACTTGAGACTTTTATAGGTAAAGGAATAAAACTCAAGAGCATACTCATAAGTGAAATAAATCAGAGTCATGTGTGTAAACATCATATTTTCTTCCTAGTGTGAGATGCTGGAAGAGTAAATAAGATCCAAAATGTACAATAGATATTGGGAAATGGGAAGAAACTATTCAAAAGTACAGAGAAACTGAGATGGGGGAAAGGAGAAAAAAACAGAGAAAAGGAAAAACATATATATATATATATATATATATAAAATAGAGAGAGAGAGAGAGAGATACACACAGAGAAAATTGTTAAGACAGTTATACTGCTAGTTTCTCTTAGTTTATTGAAAAGAAAAGTGTGTACTAATTTTGTTTGATCAATTTTTCATCCCTATATCTTGTACTCTGAGTAACTATTTTGTGTTTTTTTTTTGTTTTTTTCATTTTAAAGAGTAAAAGAAGGATAACATAATAATAGGGGGGGCTTACCAAATTACAAACAAAGTGGTAGGAAATTATCAATGGGTATTGTTTTACATATTGTTATCTACAAGATAGTTTCTCAGGAAAACAAATAGATAAATAATAGTGAATTACAGACAAAAGAGGTAGGAGATTATCAATAGTTGTTGTACTATACTTTGGTATCTTCAAAGTGGCTTCTAAAGAAAATAAATAGAGCTATACATGAGTGACCTATTGAATAATCATTAACTTTTCTCAGTGGTTTTTGTAGGAAACACATAATGATAGACATGCATCCATTTATGAAATAGGATAGGAACAATACAAACATTACAGAGTTATGGATAGATTAGTAGGAAAATATGAATGGCTGCTGTAATACATGGAGGTATATTCAAAGTGGTTTCTCAGGAAGACAGAGATATACAAGAAGGATCTAACAAGTAGTTACAGCCTAGGGGTTGTCAAAAATGAAGTGAGCCATCTGGGGAGAAAGCCATTTTTGTAGCATTTTCTCTCCAGCCTCCCATTGCATTGGGACCCCACAACCAGCTAGTGTCCTCTCCTCAACTGTCAGCACAGGAAGCAGGAATCCTGCAGCAGACTTCTCCGGAGCTGCACTACAGCCTGTACTGTCAGGGGAAGAATGGCTTCCAGGGAGTCTCCGCAGGTATTGTGCAAGGTCCTCCTGATTTACAGCTTCTGAGTGGCTCTCACGACCCCAATCCACAGGACCTCTGACTCCTCAGGCTTAGTCTGCATTCTCATGTTCTCCAAGTCCTTGTTCAGCAGCTGCTCCTCCGCTGGCT
The DNA here is from genome assembly GCF_000276665.1 of Chinchilla lanigera. Lineage (NCBI taxonomy): Eukaryota > Metazoa > Chordata > Mammalia > Rodentia > Chinchillidae > Chinchilla > Chinchilla lanigera. The sequence continues at coordinate 57,167 of NW_004955583.1, forward strand.
CTGGACCTTTCTGGTTCTCAATGGCAGGAGCAAGAGTGACCCATTGTATGGCATGTATTCCCAGGGGTTTCTCCATGTTTGAATGATTCACACACGTCCATGGGTGGGCATTTGCAGCCAGTGCATGGTGGGCCAATTGTGTCACTGTTTCTCTGTGTCATGGTAGTTCTCAATTGAGCAGTGGCGGCCGACTTGAGGGCCAGCATGCAACAGCGCTCACCATCACATGGCTCCCCCTGTGCCGGGGGCCCTCCTTCCGGGCACCTACGAGTCAGGGCCTGAGTAACTATTTTGAAGATAACAATACCCAATATATTAACTATTGTTACTCTCCTATTATCTTGTTTTGAAATTTTGTTTTATTTTTTCCTTGTTAAAATTTTTTTAAAAGAAAATAATAAAATAATTTTTAAAATATTAACTTAATTCCCAATAGGACCCAAAACCTCTCACACACTTAGCACAGAGGATGTTTTAGATCCTTCTTTTTAATTGGCATACTTATCTATTATCTTTTAAACAGAAATTGGAGATCTTCCAGGGCTCACAGGTAGAAGTGGACTTGGGTGTTGCCTCAGGTGGTGATAAAGAGGAACTATTCTCCAGGCCTCCAGAAGCAGTCCATTGTTTCACCCTGGAATGATGAATCCAAGTGCCATGCCTGTTACCTTAACTGCAGTAGGGGTGGAAAGCAGCACCATATCAGAACCCTTCCACTGGGGTTTACTTGTCCCATGTGTCTAGATCCTTGACTAGTAGTAAAGCTCCAGGTCAGCATCTGATACCCATGGATTAATTAGTCCCTTGAGGAGTCTCCCAATGTCATGGGGAGACTTTACCATAAGTGCCCACCTCTGAGTAAATTTATGGGGTTTGGGGATCAAAATACCCATGGTAGCCAACACCCACAAAGAGCCTAGCCATCCCTTTGACACCAGATCTAATTCTTTGCTTAAGTAATCTATGGGCTGGTGGCTAGGCCCTGGGGATTGAGTGAGGACCCAAGTACAACCCCTTTTCTCTCTGTCAGAAAGAGGATATACTTGTATTGATTGGGGGACCCTAGTGCAATGGCCTCCTGCAAAGGCTGTTTCAATTCCTGAAATGCATGACCCATTTGATGAGATGAGTCTGAGGCCCTTGAGTCTCCTTGGGTAGTTGGTAGAGGGGCTGAGCCTTTTCAGTATATAAGGATCCAGATTCTACAAAAGCAGTGACTGCCCCCCCCACCCCAGAAAAGCTCTCAGCTGCTTAATAAGTTTAGGCTGAGGGAAGTTAACTATAGGTTGTATCCTCTCAGGGCTTGCAGCCCTCCTGCCATGTGAAATAAGAAAATCCAAATATGTAATTTGAGTCTAGCACATCTGGGCATTTTCATGGGACATTTTATAGCACTGGGAGCCTAGAAAGTGGAAGAACAACTGGGTTCCCTTATACATTGTATCTTTGGTCTCCCCACAATGCATTAGATCATCTACATATTGGAGGGGGATAACTCCTTCTCCCCTCCACTCCAGGAGACCTTGGGCTAAGCCCAAGCCAAGGCCTTATACAATGATACAAAAGGTCATTGTATCTTTTAATCATTATAAGAACAGAGAGGGGAGTCATTTCCCTCTAAGTAATTTGTTCCCATTCTGTATAATTAACGGGCTTGATCCTTGCTCCCATTAGTCCTTCTTTAATACAATAAAGGAAATGAAAACATGCTGCTCTCCCAGTGGAGCCCCATAGTCCCGTTGTGGCTTATTTATAGGAACCACCTTGGGTCCAATTCAGCTTTCTCCATCTTCTTTGAGTTCCTTGATGTGCTTCATAGCAAGCATTCCCAGTCTGGATGGCCAAGTCCCAAACTCTGTCCCTTTCTCCCTGTTTGAGGGTCTCACTGAGAAGGAAGGTCAAATCTTTCCATGTCAGTCTAAACAGGGAATCTAGTCTTTCAAGGGCTCTGATATAGCCATCAAGATTATCTGCAAATCTCTCTATGTCTTAGTTTTCCCCAACTCCAAATAAATAAAAGGAAACTGTTTTGGTTCACCCCTCAATTTGGAGTGGAGAGACAATATCCTTCCTGGATATTGTCCTATCCTTCCTGTTTTATTTCGTTTTTGGTCTTACATAATTGATGGAGACCACTACAAAGCAGCCCTGAGTAGGACTTAAGTTAACCACTGGGCTTTTCATGTTTACTTGTGAGTCTGTCTAAGGCCTAGGCCCCTTGTCTGGAGATGGGCAGTGGACTCATAGGAAGTGAGTCCAGCTTCCAAATATAGTGGGACCCGGTCTTGATCTTCCTTCTCCCAGGGTGTGTGCTTCCCCAGGGAGGAAGAAGGATCCAGGACCAAGAGTGAAGAGTCTAAAGGACACTCAGAAGCCCAACTGGGATGGTCCCAGAGAGTAAAGAAGAGCTGAAAGTGGGGCACCTCACTCTATTTTTTCTCTCACTTACAAAATAAATTTAACTGGAGGATTATTCTCAAACAGTGTAAACAACCTACAATCATAGAAATCAAATCAGTGGATACTTAGAACATGCACAGGGCACAGAATTATTGTAAATTAGCATAAAGAACTTTGAGAGTAATATAAATATTCTACATCTTTTCTAGGATCATGTTTGCCTAGTTGTATATATCTGTTAAAATTCAGTGAACTTATCATGGACTGATCGCGTCCACAACTCCCAAATGAAGGTACAGCAAAGGCTAAATAAAAGAGGCAAATGGAATTCTTTCAGGGCTCCAAGGAGGATCAAATCCCTCTCATAGGATCTGAGATTCTCTCAGGACTAAGACCAAGACCTTCTATGGGTAGCCCATATTTATTTAGTTATCAGAAGGAAGGGGAGTACTCAATAAGGATGGAACCACTCAAGGACTTCTCCAAGTAAAGTATTAAATTAATCCACCCAGGAGTGAGATGCCTGAGGCTACAATCTATCTAGTTGAGGTTGGATCCAGGTGTCCTTGGCTGTGACCTTGTCTTATCCTTTGAGGCTTTCCAGCCTCAACAACCATTACAGGACTCAGTAAGGACCAGCGACTCACAGAGGTTCACTTCCTATGAGTCCACCGCCCATCTCCAGTCAAGGAGCCTAGGCCTTAGACAGACTCACAAGTAAACCTGAAAATCCCATTGGTTAACTTAAGTCCTACTCAGGGCTGCTTCATAGTGGTCTCCATCAATTATGTAAGACCAAAAACGAAATAAAACAGAGTAAAGGGCTACTCAGTGAGCATAGTAGAGGCGTGAGGGAAAAAATGGAAATGTGGGACACTCAGGAGTTGGGGTGAGGAGACAGTTGTACCCTTATACTCCCCAGTGACACAGAGCAGCAAAGGGTGAGCTTCTACCTACCTCAGGGAGCATCTTGTTGGCACACCTGCTGTGAATCCCCCCATGCCCTCCTACCCATCATTAGTCAGTGGTTAATTATCTGTGGGCTATGGGGCCCCAGACTGAGCAGAACTGATGAGCTGTTTGTCCTCACGGGATTGGACTGCAGGGTTCCTCCCCCATCATCTCACTGTGCCTTGTTTCTACTTCCAGCACCACTAGCAGAGAAGTTAACCTGCTGGACTGAAGAACAGAGGTCCTCACCGAAGAGTGGCACACTCCATCAGGCAGAGTGACAGGGAAAGTGGTTAGCACAGTTGGCTTCACCTCCCAGCTCTGGTTCTCGCTAGCTATACTTTCCTGTGTGCTGTTTCTCCTCACATACCTCCGTTTCATTATCTGAAAGGGAATCTAATTATAGTACCTGTTTTGAAGGTGCTGTGAGGAGCAATAAGATTAACATGTCCATGGAATTAAGAGGTGGCGATCGTTTCTCTTGCCTCTGCTCTAATCAAGCTTGAAGATATGATATTACTCCATAGTTTGCTTATAGTGCTCACTGTGAAAAATCAAAGGGAGGCTCCCACAGCTCAGAAGCTACTTGTCACAGGTAAGTTTGGGCAGCAAGGCAATACGGACTTCTGTACAATAAGTTACCAGTTTATTCTTCTCCCACATCGATCAGTTTGCACACGTCCAGCTTGTTCTGTTTTAAATTGGGAGGGGTGCTAGGACACTATGGATGTATTTTATTTTTCTGTAAAATATATAGATATGTTTTGTACACTTTTATGTTTGGACAACTAATTTTTCAAAATAGAGCAAATCTTATCCTCAAGGGGGAAAAGTAATGTGAAGGAAGGAAAATAGAAGGAAAAAGAGAGTCTTGGCAAAAAAAGGAAATGCTAGGTAGTTTGTAACCCAAGATGGAGATCTGTGATGGGAGATGGCTGTGCCATCCATGAACTCCCAGGACAACTGCTGCCAACAAGAGCATTGACCTGCTTACCACCCCAGCCCTAAACAGTGTTCCTCAGATTGTCTGTGCTCAGGAAAACATCGGGTCCTTCCTCTTAATTGCCAGGGTGGCAACCATCCCACCCCACCTTGAGCTCTCCATCTACATTCCATCAGGTCTTGAACACCAAACACTTGTCATGTAAAAGAGTTTCTTAACTCATCCATTCAGATTTCTTCCTTTACTGAGCAAACTTCCTTCTCTTGTCCTCACATTATCTTCAGTTTATTTGCCTTCAATTCCGTGGGAGCTGACAGTTTGCAGGCATTCCCCAGTGTTCCCTGAATGCAGAAAGACACACTCCCACAGCTTCTCAACCTCTTCAAATGGAGCCTGGATCCGTCAGCATGTATTTTAAGGCTGGTTCTGCCCATGGCTAAAGAAAGGCCACTTTGGAGACGCAGGTCAGATGCATGTGATCTGGACTGGATCTTCACATGAAAGATTTTTTTATATTGCACATTACTAGAAAAATAAGAGTATGATCTACACAGTAAATATTTTATCAAAGTTGATATTTAGTAGTCGCTTTTTTATCGAAAGAATTCCATTCACTTAGAAATATGAAAAGTATTGTATATGCCACTCATTCTCCAGTAGCTCAGAATAAATATAGTTGTATATATAAAGCAAAAGTTGGAGTAACAAAAAGTGGTACATAAGGGAATTCTTTAAGCTATTCTTGCACGTTTTCTGTAGCTTTGCATTTTATATAAAGTGTTTTACATCTCAAATAGTGGATAGAATTAAGACAGTATTGAACAAATTTCAATCTCTACTTAAACATTTCAATATCAACAGTTTGTCATAAAAATATAAAGATTTTTTTTTATTTCTAGCACCCAGAACAAGACAATTGGCAACAGTGTCGATCTAATTTTGCCACATTGCATATAATGTTGCGATTAGTTTTCATTTGTAGGATTTGCTTAGCAAATCACGTTTTTAAAGGACAAAGGGGCAAAGTCTCTAGTATGAATGAGGTCACTTCACATCAGGAGCATCCTTCTCCTTGATACAAACACACTGTCACCCAATCCATAGTCCAGACACCACATTTATAAACAAGGGTAAAGTAGAAAAATCACAAGTAATTGTGCAAAATATATGCCTCAAAATAGTAAATAATCCTATAGGTAAATTTATTAGGGAAATTCCATGGAAGGATTTCTATGCCAATCCTTACTAGGTGGGCATAATGAGATATTCAGGACTACCATAGTATCCAGAAAAAAATACATGTTGATTAAATTATTGTTGAAGTAATGAGGAGTGGTTAATTAACTGGTATTTTCTACCAGCTGTTTCTGCCCTAAAACCAGAAGTCAAAGACACCAACCAGAGGTTCCATTCATCACCCACCACTGGTTCCAGGTTTCCTCACTGCCACTAGAGCTTTTGTCCAGGAGAAACAGGGAAAGAGAAGGACCTGCTGGGTAAGCAAAGGCAGAGAAGAAATGCCCACTTAACGTGACCTGACAAACACCTCGGGTGAAGCTTTACAAACACAGTGACACACACAGGTTTGACAGCCTCATCCCACCACCTGTGGATAGGCCATGACCAACCAAAGCTCCCCGGCGGGCTTCCTCCTTCTGGGCTTCTCTGAACATCCAGAGCTAGAAAAGACTCTCTTCGTGGTTGTCTTGACTTCTTACTTGCTGACCTTGGTGGGCAACACACTCATCATCCTGCTGTCCGTGCAGGACCCCAGGCTCCACTCTCCAATGTACTTTTTCCTCTCCAACCTCTCATTCTTAGACCTCTGCTTCACAACAAGCTGTGTCCCCCAGATGCTTGTCAACCTCTGGGGCACCGAGAAGACCATCAGCTCCCTGGGCTGCTCTGTCCAGCTCTTCACCTTCCTGTCCCTGGGGACCACTGAGTGCGTCCTCCTGACAGTGATGGCCTTGGACCGCTACGTGGCGGTCTGTCAACCCCTCCACTATGCCACTGTCGTCCACCCCCGCCTGTGCTGGAAAATGGCAGCTGTGGCCTGGGTTATGGGTCTCATCCAATCTATAGTCCAGACACCGCCCACCCTCCACCTACCCTTCTGTCCCCACAGGCAGATAGATGACTTCTTATGTGAAGTCCCATCCCTAATTCGACTGTCCTGTGGGGACACCACCTACAATGAAATTCAGTTAGCTGTGTCCAGTGTCATCTTTGTGGTTGTTCCTCTCAGCCTCATTCTCATCTCTTATGGTGCCATTGCCCGGGCAGTGCTGAAGATTCACTCTGCTGAAGCATGGAGAAAGGCTTTAGCAACGTGCTCCTCGCATCTCACTGTGGTCACCCTCTTCTACAGCTCAGTCATTGCCGTCTACCTCCAGCCCAGAAACCCCTACGCCCAAGAGAGGGGCAAGTTCTTTGGTCTCTCCTATGCAGTGGGCACTCCTGTTCTTAACCCTCTCATATACACCTTGAGAAACAAGGAGGTAAAGAGGGCACTGAGGAGGATGCTGGGGAAGGATTGGGAGTCCAGGCAGAGCTGAAGGGGAGCTGCTTGTTGTACTTTGTATGTTTTTCCAGTTCCTAAACTCCTTTATTCAATTGTTTTTCCTGTTGAGACAAATATAAAAAAAAAAAAAGACTATCACTTTTGCTTGGGCAATCATGATGCTTTTCACTGCAGTCCTCTATAATACTCACAGAATTCATGGTCCTAATGTATCCCCACCCTCCATTTTTCCCAGGACAGAAGGCAGCTACTACAGTAAACTTCTAAGTGATTAGAGTTTCTGGAAACATGTACTGTTTGTTATTATTTAAGAGTGACTCAATTTGGTCATTCTGGGTAGATGGCCGATATGTTTTCTTGTGATGCATAGCACAGTCTTCAGCATGAAAACTCATAGGGCTTGAGCAACCACACTTCCCCATATTTTGGAAGACAAGACACCATCAAATATTGAAGAGTCCAGTCCCAATTATAGTCATTGTAAGTACATAAGTGTCTGTGCACTCAGTCAGCTTCTGATATGTATCTCAGGTCAAGGCTAAGCCTGGTAGGGCAAGAGAGACTCCATTTTCTTTTTTTAACTCCATATTAAGAGAAGTCACTTAAGTTCACTTAAGCTGTAGATGACCCCTCTCTTTACCCCAGTCCCCTTGGTTAGTTATCAAGCCACTTAAAGGAGAGCAGAATCATAAAATGGGAACAGAACAAACAGGACTGATTGGGAAGTGGGCTGAAAGCTGAACTGCAATGGTCATCTGGAATTCGGTTGCCCAAAAGCTTCCAGGAAAAGCAAATTTTGTGATAATTGCGTGACATTCTTGTGAGACTCCCAAAGATGAAGTAATGATTACCATGGAAACCTAAAATGTACTTAAACTGAAGGTGAGGCCCAGAGAGGGGCAGACATTTTCCCTGGCTCCTGATTAGAGCCTGTCCATCAGCTGGCTTAATAAAGCTTTGTTCATTTCTGCTCTTTTGGTCTCTTCTGAATGCTGTTCTCAGTGAACTCACTTGCCATATCAAGCCGATTGTGCTGTGTGGATTTCCAAGATTTTACATCGCCTTGTCAGTGATGCCAGTGAAATGATTGGCAGTACAGGTCCCCAGTGAGAAAACATTTTACTCTGGACACTTGGAGCTTCCAATTTCTACATCTTTTTGAAGACATGGTAAAGTCTGGGACTATGTAGTGATTCTCTTCTACAAAAAGTTTAAGGCCAGCATAATCTCAAAGACCTCTGACCCTTTCCCATACAAAATGCAGCTTCCAGAACCAGTGATGTTTGGTTTGGGAAAAATCGGCCTCTCTGTAATAGCAGGAAGAGTCAGGATATTCAGTGCTGATACACCCAGTGCCAAAGCTGCATTCCACTCATGTCTCTGGGACAATCTCTGGGGTCACTGCCTGCAAACTCATTGGGGTACAACTGAATGCTGGAAGAACACTTGCAGAACTGGACAGAAGTCCACTCCACAGATCAGCTGTGGATCTCTGTAGACCCAAGGCTAAAGAGGATGAGGCTGTTGTTGATTCCCCAGGCTCGTCAAAGTGAGTCCAGCAGCATCTGAAGTGTTCACGTTGGTTATGCACCTGGACCACCAGCACCAGCTCCCAGGGAGGCTTAGGCGCTGGCCTTGTCTACCTTCCTCAGCATCTGGTGAAGGTCCAACCAGTACACTAGGGACCAGTTGCACAGAACCAGGGAAGTCGCCTTGGTATGCAGTGTCCAGCAGCAGCAGGACAGGGCCTTGTTCTTCCTCTGCCGCTTTGAACCCTCATCCTGACTCAGGGGCCACTGGCCAAGACCAGCGATGGCAGCCACCACTGCGACAACCTGTAACTCTGTACTAGGAATTTTTTCATGATGTGTGCAAGAGTGGAGTCTCCAGGCCACACATCTGAGCCCCTGCAGTGGGTCAGTGTGACTTCATGCTATCAGAGCGGGTGATATGGAAAACAGGAAAGGAGGAGGGAGGGGAGAGGGGAGGGGAGGGAAGTAGGTATTCCAGAAAGTAACTTAAATTCAAACATCACTGTGCCTGTCACTTCTCAGTATTTCCTCTTTTCATTCATGTTTTTGTTGTCTTTGCTTCCATAGATTATTTCCTCACTCTATCACACCCCTTTCTGGCTATACCATCTGTTCTCAATTGTCATGTTGGTGTAGGGAATCCACTCCACTGTGGTGTTCTGGAGATCATGTGCCTATCTACGTGGGCCATGCAAGCAACCTCTTCAGCTCAGCTGAGACTTGGAAAGATGCTCTGATCCTCCTGGAATATGAGCAGACTTTTAGGCCATCTCGCACTCTTCTCCTCATGTTCCCTGGGAAGCTACCATGAGACAGTTCCTCAAGCGTCCCAGGTTCTGATGGAGCATAAGGGTTTCTGCCTCACATCTTTTAGGATACAGCTGCAAATATAGACTCAACTGAGGTCTGGTCTTGGCTCTACACCGATGGGGTATTCCACAATGGTACCGCAGTTATCCGGCCCTTTTTGTACCCATGTCATCTTTTGGGTTAGGGCTCAGAGTCGGTAACTCTGACTTTTTCTTCATGCATATAAATAATAAACTAAGTGTTTTTACTGACTAAATCAGTCAGGCCTTAGCTTTGCCTTGCTTTTCACAAGTGTGCTGCCATCAACATCACTTTGTCTTTGTTTCCGATTCCTGTTATGTTGTCTTAGTCCATCTGGGCTGCTATAACAAATACCACAAACTATTGTACAACAGAAATTTATTTCACACAGTTCTAGAGGTTGTGCAGTCCAAGATAAAGGCAGATTCTGTATCTACACAGAGCCCACTTTTTCACTTGTGGGTGGTGAGTTCTTGCTGTGTTTTCATGTGATGAAAGGAGCTAGCTATGCCAGGTGTGGTGGTACACACTTGTAATCCCAGCACTTGGAAGGCAGAGGCAGGAGGATTACCGAGACGTTGAGGCCAGCCTCTGCAACACAGTGAGTTCAAAACCAGCCTGAACTATATAGTAAGACACCGTATCAAAAAAAAAAAAAAAAGAAAGAAAGAAAGAAAATAAAGTTAAACTGGGCATGGTGGTGCACGTTTATAATCCCAGCACTTGGCAGGCTGAGGCAGGCAGATCATCAGAAGTTCGAGACCAGCCTGAGCTACAAAGTGAGCTCAAGGCCAGTCTGAAATGCATAGCGAGACCCTGTCTCAAAAAAGATTAAAAAAAAAAAAAAAAAAAAAAAAAAAAAAAAAATTTTTAAAAAGGAGCAAGCTAGCTCTCCGGGATTTCTGTTTTAAGGGCACACATACTATTATGAAAGCTCTTCCCTTACGACCTAATCAGTACCCAAAGACCCCATCTGCAAATACAATCTTTTGGAAGTTACAATTTCAGCATATGAATGTGGAGGAGACAGCATTCAGTTCATCGCACATATCTTGCTTCCTTCTTCCTCAGGGTCCTATTCCTCGCCTGCCCCTTCATTCTTGGTCCTCTCTTGTTTCTCTCTCTTCTTTTCCCCTTCAAGTACGTTTAGAAGGAAGGAGGAGCTGAACCCAGCCAAGTTCATCATCTCATACAAACAATGGATTGTTAAAACCAAAACAGACCCTGTGACTTTCAAACTAGCAATCCAATGTATGCAGTTATTGCAACAACGTAATACCAATAACATTTTCTGAGATTAAAATAAAGATGGAATATTAGAGGGGAAATTTTACTCCATAATATTTTTGTCAATAACGGGCCACATACATGGTGATGGTCCTGTAGATTATATCTCCCGGTGAAGTTCTAACTATCTTAGCTTGCTTAACTCTGTGATGTTCACAGAATGATGAACTTGCCAAATGACACACTTTTCAAAACACATTCTTGGGCTGGGCATGCTAGTGCACACCTTTAATCCCAGCACTCGAGAAGCTGGGGCAGGAGGATGGTCACAAATCTGAGGCCATCTTGGGCTGCATAGGCCAGCCTGAACTACATAATGAGACTCTGCCTCAAAAAAAAAAAAAAAAATCTAAAACAAATCAGAAAATTATAGACAATAGATGTTTGCTGGAGAGAACAATTTTACTCTAAAGGGAAAAAATTTAAAAGAGCAAAGAGGAAAAATTAGAGAACTGAAGAAGCAGAGATCAGAAGCAAGGCTGAAGGACGAAGGAAAATTACCCAAACCCCAGGAAACTGGTGAAGAACATAGAGACAAGGAATGAAGAAATCAAAACAAAACAAAAAAATTAACAATGCTCACACAAACAACAAAAGCAATTTCTAAAAAACAGCTAAATGAATAAAGCAGACCCCTATTTCTCACTATGTCTAAAATAAAATCAAAATGAATCAAAGACCCAGGTATTTAAACAGAAACATTTAATCTGCTGGAAGACAAACTAGGTAGAACTTGCCAGGGGTGGTGGCGCATGTTTTTACTCCCAGCACTCAGGAGGCTGAGGCAAGAGGATCACTGCAAGTCTGAGGCCAGCCTGGGCTACATAGTGAGTTCAAAGCCAGCCTGATGGGAAACCCTGTCTCAAAAAGAAAATAGGTAAAATTCTTGAAGACATAGGCACAATTAAGGATTTTCTAAATAGAACCCCCATTGCACAAGAAATAATATGAAGAATCAACAAATGGGATTATATCAAATGGAAAGGCTTCTCCACAGCAAAGAAAACAAAGAGAAAGAAAAGGTGGTGAGAATGGGAAGCTACTTCTCAGACACAGGACTAATATCTAGAATACACAATTCAACATAAACGGACTCCAAAAATAAAAGACCCACTCAAAAAAATGGACAAGTGAAATGAATAGTACTTCTCAGAAGAAGTACAAATATCCAATAAATATATGAAAAACTGTTCAACACCTCTGGCCTTTAGACAAACGCAAATTATAGTAACATTGAGAATCCATCTGACCACCAAAAGACATTACCATCATTAAGAGATCAAATAATAACAAATGTTGGGGAGGCTGTGATGGAAAAGGAGCCTTCTCCACTGTGGGTGGGAGTGTGAACTAGTACAACCACTGTAGAATCAGTATGCAGATTTCTCACAAAACTCAGATTAGAAAGTGGAAGTCAGCCAGTGATTCTTAAGTATCTTCCGAAGAAAGAGTTAGACATCGTATTAAAATGACACGTGCATATCCATGTTCGTAGCAGCACAACTGATATAATGGCCTATATGTCCATCAACAGATGAAAGAAAATGTACTTATACACAACGGAGTGCTACTCTGCCATAAAGAAGGATAAATCTAAGTCATTTGTAGGAAAACAGATGCACCTTGAAATCATAATATTAAGTGAAATAAATCAGACACACAGCTTAAATACTGCACGTTTCATATGGGAAACCCAAACATGAATAAATTAAAGGGCAAAAATAAAAGATAATGGGAAACAGGGAGATAGATTTTTTGCAAATGAGAAAGGCATCTAGGGATGGAACAAGGAGGTAAACAGGAGTGGGGAAAGGAAAATAAAAAGAATTTTAAAATGTTATATACATATACCAATTCCCCAAGATGTATGTGACCATTATGTTCTGCAAAGATGTACTAATAAAATTTTTAAATTAAATTATATAAATTTATATTAAAACACAGGTAAGGCTGGGCATGGTGGCACACACCTGTAATCGCAGCACTTGAGAAGCTGAGGCAGGAGGATCACTGTAGGTTAGAGACCAGCCTGAGCTACAAAGTGAGCTCAAGGCCAACCTGAACTGCACAGCAAGACAAAAAAAAAAAAAAAACTACATAAAGATACAATGTTATTGTAGTTATTACATTACTGTATTTCTTTTTCCAACTCTCCATTCTGATACTGTCAAACTATTTAAAATTAGTCATGCAGGAAATATTTAGATTGGAAAAATCTGCAAATGCTAGGAATGAAACCTTTTGATAAACACGGAACAGCAGCTCATTATAGTCCATGTCACTTTGGACAACATTACAATGTAAGTTTTCACACAGCCCTGGAACAATGCTGAGTGACCTTACATCCACACCTTGTAAATACAAACTGCCTCTGGTCCTCCTGACAGTGCTGGGAAAACTCGTGCTCACTAGAGCAATAGCTGCCTACCACGGACCTGGAACCATGTTAATCAGGCACAAAAGCCACTGTGAGGGCTACTTTTCAGTTTAGTTTGTGGTGACTTAGTCATCTTCCAAGATCCATCCAAGCAGCATTTTCTCCAGATACAGGGGATTGAATCCAGTGCCTCACACATCTACACAAGCTACTCTACCACTAAGCTATGTGCACAGCCCTCAATCAATCATTTCTTTTAGTTGTTTTATTTTGTTGGGGTTTGGTTTTGTTTTTCAGTACTAAGGATTGAACCCAAAACCTTGCACATGCCAAGCAAACGTTCTGCCACTGAGCTGCTTCCCCAGTCCTTTTTGGGGTTTTGTTGTTTGCTATTAATCTTTTGTTTCTGTTAGTGCTTGCAGTACATGCAATTTACAGTCACCTTGGGGAGACAGGGTATCACTAAATTGCCTATGCTGGCCTTGAACTTGGAATCCTCCTTCCATAGCCTCCCACAAAGCTGAGATTATGTGCATGTACCATCGTGTTGGGCCTGTAAGACTGTCCTCTGCTTACGACCTTTGTGGAGGAGTTAATGAGCACGTTCTCCCCACGGGATGGACGTCCTGGGATCTCCCTCCCTCCACCATACCGTGTCAGCCCTCTATCTCCAGTGTCATTAAAACAGAGGTCAAGTTCTCCCAAGAAAGAGAGGAACAGTTGCTGGCTGAAACCTTCCCAGCAAAGCGGTATTCTCCTTACCGTTAGCTTCATCTTCTCTGCAGACAGAGGGGGCTGTGGGTTGGTGAACAGCCAGCTCACTTGGGTTCACACATCAGCTAACTACATTGCCTCAGGCAAGTTGTTTAAACCTTCACTTCAACTTCTTATTAAAAGATGATGGTACATAGGGGTATAAGGGACAATCAAAAGTGTGCTGGTAAATTTTAACCACTAACACGTTGCGGGGAAGCAGAGTTTCGTAGTATGTGATCCAGTGTAAACACCCTAGCCGTGGCTAATTCAAGGGACCAGTACTTTTAATAACTACCTGGAAAAATTCCTGAAAATGTAATAATCTTAGTGTATGTGCTGCCAAAGTGAGCACAACATTTAATAATCAAGAGATAGTATGAGCCAAGTCTAGCACATCACACACATGTGCTTAGAAAACTGCCTGGTGTGAACATTAGGAACAACCAGAAACCTACTGTCCATTCAGGAGTGTCCATTCCTCTGTTTTGAGTTTTCTCTTAATGTCCAAGTGAAGACTGCGTCAGTTAAGGCTTCTGTCACAGGTAACTACTGACAGTAGAAGGGACTCTTCTTTGATTGGGGGTAAGGAGAACATTTGCTCTTCTCCTAGGAGATATCAGTCTCCACGTACCCTCCACAGTGGAGCACCAGATTTGGGATTAAGCAGAATGAGTTTGTGTAAGACAAGTTGAATCACACTGATCTAAAAGCCTCACGCCTCCAGCTCTGGACAGGACAGCTATGGTCGCCAAAGCTCCCCAGGGGGCTCCCTCCTTCTGAGATTCCTGGAACATTCAGGGCGGGAGAAGATTCCCTAGAATCTTGTTCCTGGCATTTATTGACCTTAGACAAGTTACTCACCCTTTCCGAGACTGTTCACTGTTTGGTAAAATTAGGGTAACACTGTCTTCTTTGCAGGGTTGCTGTGACAACCAGATGTTCAGGGAGCTGCTTAGAACCATGCTTGGCCCAAAGGAAGCACTCAACAAAGCAGTACTGGCAGCATTTGCAGCCAATGACCACAGGACAGCAGAGACCCCTTTGAAGGGATTCCCAACCCCTACTACCACAAGGCTGATGCCTGGGGACTCAAGAAATAATTAAATGAATAAACTAGTAAGTCAGGAGGGAAAGAACTAGGAGAAAAACCGTAAATGAAAGACATCAAGAGAGGAGTGGCAGAGACACCAAGGAAAATGTAATCTAAAGACATTCAGAAAAAAGGCAGAGAAAGGGGAAGAAATGACATTAGGATGGGGTGACGGATGAGTAAGAAATAGTTGGCTGTTGTTTAGTTGCCAAAAAACTGTGTATTACAGCCAAGACTCACAGTGCAAGTCTACAATCCCAGCACTCAGAAAACAGGCAGGACTGCCATCCCAGGATACATAGTGAGTTCAAAGCCAGCCTGAACTACACAGCAAAGCCCTGTCTCAAAAAAGAATTGTGTATTACAAAGAAAAGGGGTGGTTAATGAATGCAGAGTTTGGGGTGAGTGTTGAAACATTTGGAAGTAGACAGTGTTGGCTGTGTAACTGAACATACTGAAACCACTAACTGGGAAAGTGTGAATTCTGTGATATATAAAATACATCTCAAGAAAGGAAAACAAAACAATAATTAGGAACGGTAGTTCCATCATGAGGTGGGAAATGAGGGGCCAGAATGAGCATACAGGAGATTCTGAAACATTTGAGACTTTTTTCAGTTTCCTGACCCGGTTACTGAGTATACCAGGGGTTCAGCATTATTTTAAGCTGTAGAGATTTGTTTTACTCCCATTTTTGTATGCATGTATGACATTTTAAATAGTATAGAAAAATATCTCATAAAAGGAAAAAGATGGGAGAAAAAGAAAAATGCAGAAAATGAGAGCATTCTGGCAAAAAGATGTGATGGAGCTTAAGCACAGCCCAGGGTAGTGATCTGAAGACACTTCTGCCAGCAGGGGCACTTCTGGCAGCTGTCCACCCGCTTGCTTCCCACACCTCCTCCCAGTGGCCTTCCTGAGATCTTGTAAGACCAGAGAGCCCTAAATTCTCAGCTCACCTGCTACAAGGGCCACAGCCTTCCACCCCTATGCCTGAACCAGCATTCTATGCCCCAGTATTTAATAGGGAAAATCCAGTTACCTCATGTAGGGAGCTTTCACAGATTTTTCCCAAAATGTGTCCTTCACTTCAAAGACTCTTAACTCTCATTTGTTCTGTACATTAGCACTACCAGCCTTTAAATCTTTTAAGTCTTCTGATCCTGCTCTGGGGACCTCTCCTGCCACTTTAACATTCATGGGGTCACGCTCACCTCTTGCCTTTAAACACTTCATGGCAAAGACTGAGCATGTGGACCAGTTCTAAAAAGAGCTGGCTGATTGACTTCGATTGCTAAAGAGATCAGGGTGGTGCCTTCCTGGCAAGCATGAGGTCCTGAGTTTGATTCCTGGTCCAAAAAAAATAAAAATAAAAATAAAGAGATCAGGGCAACACAACTAATCTCACTCTGAGTGCAGATCTCTTAAATGAAAGAAAATCTCTCTCATAGATAATATCATTCTGTCTGATAAGTTCCCTTGCAAATAAATGAATATAATGAGTACATTTCTGTTCATTCCACTCCAAAATTGACCAACAAAAGGCAAATGATCAAGCCTATACAAATAACATATGGTCAAGGAAATTCATTCAAAATATATTAATTTTTGCCAGGCGTAGTGGCACACACGTGTAATCTCAGCACTTAGGAGGCTGAAGCAAGAGAATCATTGTGAGTTCGAGACCAGCCTGGGGTACAAAGTGAGCTCAAAGCCAGCATGAGCTGCATAGCAGTACCCTGTCCCAAAAAGAACAAAACAAAAAAATTAATTTTAAGTGTGTGAGTGTGTGTGTTGCTGGGGATCAAACCCAGGATCTTGCACGTGAAAGACAAGTGCTTCACCACTGAGCTACAGCCCAGCCCCAAAACGTATTACTTAGCTAATTCCTCCAACAGATAATAAGGGAAAAGATACCCACTACAAAAGCATTCTAAACATAGGACACCCAAGCCAGGCATGGCGATGCATGCCTGTAATCCCAGAACTCAGGGGGCTGAGGCAGGAGAAGCCAGCCTCAGCTACAAAGTGAGTTCAAGGCCAGTCTGAACTACACAGTGAGAACCTGTTTCAAAAAAGACTAAAAATAAAAATAAAGAAATAAACATAGGGTACCTAATAAACTTGTTCAATGAAAGGAGAAAAAGAAGGGAAAAAATATATATATATGTATATATGTATGTGTACAGAAGGATAGCTGGGATAACTTACTACTGATGTCTAATGGTTTATTGAAAGAACAGTTAATGCTTTTTTTTTTTTGACCATTTTGCATGCTTATATCTGTAAATCTGAACAACTAATTTGAAGATAGCAGTATGCAACGTAACAATTGTTGAATTTCTATCATCTTGTTTGGTGTAACTCTGTATCATTTATAATTTTTTTTACTCTCTTTGATGGTTTGATCGAACTTGCATTCTTCCATCTGGTAATCTGGCCAACTTCAATGAAGATAAAAAATATGTAATATAACAACCACTGTTAATCCCTATCATTTTGTTCTGAAACCCTGTATCATTCTTATTGCTTTGCTTTGCTTTGTTTTTGTCTATGTTGTTGGCATTTTGCTATTTTTTTTTTAATTCTCTTTAAAATAAAAAAAAATTCTGTTCAATGCATGGACAGTAAATCCATGTTTGATGCTGCCTCCTCTGAGGAGGACGCTCCACTCACTATGCACTGCTGGTTTGTTTCCTCACTGCCACTTGGCCACTGACCGGGAGGGACAC
Organism: Chinchilla lanigera; assembly: GCF_000276665.1. Classification (NCBI taxonomy): domain Eukaryota; kingdom Metazoa; phylum Chordata; class Mammalia; order Rodentia; family Chinchillidae; genus Chinchilla; species Chinchilla lanigera. The sequence goes on from NW_004955583.1 coordinate 74,590, forward strand.
GGTAAGACCTGCTGGCAGTAATGTGCCCAGGGAACAGAGCGGACAGCAGAGAAACGTCCACTTAATACAACCTGACAAGCATCCAGGATACATTTTTACAAAACAGGTTGAAGATGACTAATTTGACAGCCTCATCCCACCACCTGTGGACACAAACAGGCCATGACCAACCAAAGCTCCCCGGCGGCCTTCCTCCTCCTGGGCTTCTCTGAACATCCAGAGCTAGAAAAGACTCTCTTCGTGGTTGTCTTGACTTCTTACTTGCTGACCTTGGTGGGCAACACGCTCATCATCCTGCTGTCCGTGCAGGACCCCAGGCTCCACTCTCCAATGTACTTTTTCCTCTCCAACCTCTCATTCTTAGACCTCTGCTTCACAACAAGCTGTGTCCCCCAGATGCTTGTCAACCTCTGGGGCACCGAGAAGACCATCAGCTCCCTGGGCTGCTCTGTCCAGCTCTTCACCTTCCTGTCCCTGGGGACCACTGAGTGCGTCCTCCTGACAGTGATGGCCTTGGACCGCTACGTGGCGGTCTGTCAACCCCTCCACTATGCCACTGTCGTCCACCCCCGCCTGTGCTGGAAAATGGCAGCTGTGGCCTGGGTTATGGGTCTCATCCAATCTATAGTCCAGACACCGCCCACCCTCCACCTACCCTTCTGTCCCCACAGGCAGATAGATGACTTCTTATGTGAAGTCCCATCCCTAATTCGACTGTCCTGTGGGGACACCACCTACAATGAAATTCAGTTAGCTGTGTCCAGTGTCATCTTTGTGGTTGTTCCTCTCAGCCTCATTCTCATCTCTTATGGTGCCATTGCCCGGGCAGTGCTGAAGATTCACTCTGCTGAAGCATGGAGAAAGGCTTTAGCAACGTGCTCCTCGCATCTCACTGTGGTCACCCTCTTCTACAGCTCAGTCATTGCCGTCTACCTCCAGCCCAGAAACCCCTACGCCCAAGAGAGGGGCAAGTTCTTTGGTCTCTTCTATGCAGTGGGCACTCCTGTTCTTAACCCTCTCATATACACCTTGAGAAACAAGGAGGTAAAGAGGGCACTGAGGAGGATGCTGGGGAAAGATGGGGAGTCCAGACAAAGCTGAGAGACAGCTGTTTCACGTGCTTTAAAACTGAGAAGAGTCAGGCACGGTGGCATCAGTAACTCCAGCACTGGAGAGGCTGAGGCAGGAGGACCACTGCGAGCTGGAGGCCAACCTCGGCTATACAGTGAGTTCAAGGTCAGCCTGTACTTCAAATAGAGACCCTGTCTCAAGAAAAGAAGAGATTCTCTGTGTTTTTATCAAGAAATGTGAGTTATGCATCCATCAGGCCTTGGCAATGGATAGCTAGGGTGGAGGTGGAAGAGACAGACTGAAAATATACTAAAGGGAGGTAAGTGTCTCTATACGAAACACAACCATGAATTAAATTTAATATTCTCTTATTTTGGGCAGGCGTGGGGGCACTCAGGAAGCTGAGGTAAGAGGGTCACTGTGAGCTCAAGGCCAGCCTGGGCTACAAAGTGAGTTTTAAGGCCAGTCTGAACTGCATAGTGAAACCCTGTCTCAAAAAGACAAACTCTTAGATTCACAATACTTTCTTTTATCCTAACAATCTTTAAGTCTCACAATCATGTTCCTATCACATCTATTTCTAATTATCCTTCCTTATCTATTTCCTCACCTCTAATTCTGATTCCTATTTGTTTTCTTCAGTTTTTCCCTCTTATGTCTGGTTTTCATTCTCATTCTGCTTTACCCCTCAAACAGCAGCACTGACAAGGGAAGCTGACGCCTGCACAAGGGCAGATCACCCAGCACACGATGTGAGAAGATCCCATGCCCTGCGCTCCGGTAAAGCAACTCTCAAATACACGCTCTTCCTTCCCCACCCGCAATCAAGTATCCCAGTGTCCGCAGGCCTAAAGTCGGAACTGAGCTTTAGGGGAAAACCTTAAATTCAGTCTTAGTATTTCTTCTTTCACAACACCCACAACCAACTTACAGGGAAACATCTTACCATTTATGGTGGCTGGAGATTTGCAGTGGGGGTTTTGCTAACATCTACTGCCCCAATACAGTATTGCACGTTAACACCCCAAACACTTGCGTAAGACCTCTCTCTCTGGCGTCATCAGGGTAAACTGGACTCTGCTCAGAGATAATTACTGCTGTTATAAATTATAGTAACTATGACATTCTAGGTACCATTTGAAGTAATTTACACATTTTGATGCATTTAATCCTCGTTAACAACACTATGAAGCAGAACATGTTACACTTTTTCAGAAGCAGAAACTAAGAAAGGCACCGAGTTCCAGCACTGTCCTGCATTTTAAATGTCCAAGCCAGGATCTGAGCCTTGAAGGACTGGCCCCAAACCCTACTTGTACTTTTGGTACAAATTATACACTCCTAGCCCAGGTGAGAACCCTCAACTTCTGAAAACAAGGTTGAGGAAAACTGCTCCAATCTAGAAACACAACTGCCATGGCCACTCATTCACATGAAGGAGTTTTGCAACCCTGGGTACGTTTTTCAACTGCTTCAAATCATCCCATGGAAACAACAGAACAAAAATATCTTTGCAAGAACTTGTGTTACAACTCTGTGTATGTGTTCCTGGCTTAGTTCCTCAACTAGACTTCAGGTTCCCAGAAAGCAAGGCCTAGACCTTTGCAGAAAATTGTCACCCAGTTCTATGAATGAATGAGTGAAAGAATGAGTGAGTGAGTGAAAGAATAAATGAATGAGTGAAAGAATGACTCTTATTCCCTGAAGAACATGTAAATGGTACTGGAGTCCTAACGTGCTCTCTCCTAGCTTTTCCATGGCAACAGCAACAATGCCGAATTTTCCTTAGATCCACGCCCAAGAAAACAAAATCCTAGTTTTATTTCTAATCCCAACATAAAGGGGCTTTGACTGAACACTCAGCCGAGTATCAGCCCAGAAGAGCAGCACTGACTCTATCTTGGTCCTGATCTTTGCTCCAGTCGTCCATGTACTACTGTAACCGTCTCCTCAGCCTCAGCATTTGATGACCAAATCTCAGTGGAGGCTCCCCTCCTACATTTACTAACCCCAGTCTGTCCGCAAGCCACACAAATGTTAACTCCGCCTGTCAAGTCTCGTATGCAGTGCTTCCCATGACCACCCGTGCCCTCTTCCTCAGCAGCACTGGTGTCTCTGCTCCGTCTCTCAGCCCCTATGCCTACAGGGCCCAGTGTTCACAGAGTGAAAGTGTTTCCAGACGGGGAAGTACAACAGAGGGCTGCATGAAGCAATTTAAAGGAGTCTGCTCTAATGAAAACTGCTGTTGGAATAATAGTTTAACACAGGCTTCAGACTAACGTCTCTTACTCCAAATTTATTCAGTCTCCATGTGAACAATTATCGAGCACATACTGTAAGAGAAAATTCCTAAGTCTATTCAGTCACAACCCTCCAACTGTTCAAAGAGAAAGATGGTCAAAGACATACAGTATTCCCAGCATACATGAAACTACACAGAGGAGCAGATAAAAGATCAAAAAATATAGAATAAAAGAATAGGCTGGGCGTGGTGATGCACACCTGTAATACTAGCACCTGGGAGGCTGAGGCAGGACTGCTGAAGTTTGAGGCCAGCCTTAACTATGTAGCAAGACCCTGTCTCAAAAAAAAAAAAAAAAAAGAATTAAGTATGAGTGTCTGGAATATGGGGGAGGAGAGTCAGAGAATTCTTCCTAGACATATGAACCATGACAAAGCAAACAAAATTAATCTGAAATAGTTGCTGATTTACTGTGACAAAAGGGCTAAAGGTAGGACTGTGCATGCTGTGAATTAAGACAGAAGTGTGAGGAAAGTTTTATCAGCAAGTCGAAAGACTGAGGAAAAAAGTATAGATTACTTTAGAAAGATATGGAAGTCACTGAACTATATACAACTCAGAAAAAGGGATGTTTATAGATGTTTCGAGTCCGCAGGATTTAGATCTTGTAAACACTAGCACTTACCCACCTAACACAACGCGAGTCGGAAGCACCAAAGAGGTGTTATTCAAGAACCTCGTCCCAGACACAGGCACACAGCAGTAACACCAACCGCTGTGAAGGCTCACGTAGAAGGGTCACAGACTCAAGCTCAGCCTAGGCAACTTACCAAAACCTTGCCTCAAAATTAAAAACTAAAATCTAAAAGTCTAGAGATGTAGCTCAGAGGTGAAGCACTTGCTTAACAGGTACAACGCCCTGGACTCAAACCCCAGTACTGTGACGGGCATGGTGGCGCACACCTGTAATCCCAGCACTCGGGAGGCTGAGGCAGGAGCATCAGTGTGAGTTTGAGACCAGCCTGGGCTACAAAGTGAGCTCAAGGCCAGCCTGAACTGCACAGTGAGACCTTGTCTCAAAAAGACAAAAAAAAACCCAAAAAACCCAGTACTGCAAAATAAAAGATCCATATAGTGGTGCACACCTGTAGTCCCAGCACTAGGAGGACAAGGCAGAAGGATGCTAAGTTTGGGCCCTGGGCAACTTGTCAATTTAGCAACTTACCAAGACCCTGTCTTAAAATAAAAAATATAGCCAGGAATACAGCTCAGCAGTACAGCACCTGCCTGGCAAGAGCAAGGTCATGAGTTCAACTCCCAGTGCAAAAAAAAAAAATATATATATATATATATATATATATATACATACACACACACACACACACACATATATATATAAAGAGCTGGAATGTAGTTGAGCGTGAAGGCCTTGGTTCAATCCCCGGGACTGTGGATAATAATACAATAAACAACCTCAGAGTTTGAGTTGCTTATCCAAGGCTGGTTACCAGTTCACTTCTCAAAGGCTTACTAAATCATAAAAAGATATTAACAGAGGGCATAGCTCCTGATGTATCCCTCCAGCATACCTTCCTGCTTTCCCCTGTGCAGAATTTGATATTCCTTAAAGGATAATAGAAATGTGTGTCTTTACTATATGGATTACTTGGATCTAATGGACTATAGAATATTCTTAAAACAGGACACAAGTTGTCCTTTCATAAATGAAATGCACATTTGTAAAAATATTTCTTTTCAGACACCTCGTATCTCACCAAGTCACTAACTTGCTTGGGCTAGGCTCAAACTTGAAATCCTCCTGCCTCAGCCTCCCAGAGTGCTGGGATTACAGACATCCACCACCACACCAAGCTAAAGGTATAATTTTTATCAACAGAAAAGGCATCAGCATAAAGCTATGTAACAAACTTTGCTAACAGATTTCACAATGCTTTTCCTGGTCACCATCCCCAGCTGCCACTCTACCCAACCACCTCGAAACCCAAAATCCCTTCTTTGTGTAGCTCACAATGGTTGAAAGACGAAATTGCAGCTGGTGGTACAGATCAGTGGTACAACACTTGCCTAGCATGCTCAAGGCCTGCAATTCAATCCTAGTACCACTAGAAAAAGAGGTAAGGAAGAGGAACCGCCCCTCTGGATTACTCATCCTACACCCATGTGCATGTACATGAAGCATGTGTTATGACCTGCATCCAGATTCCTCTCAAAGACTCACACAGTCACAGGTGGGGCTTTCTCAGAGGTGGCTAAATCTAGAGCGTGTGATGCTGGTATTGATTCACACTGCAATGCTGGGCTCAAGGGCACTAGGATTAAAGGTGTGAGTGTTGCCTGCCCAGTAGCCTGGACAGGATAGGAGTCAGAAAGAGCTGTGGCCATGCCTTGTGACCTGTCTGCCGTGCCACCCTGCCTGACAGCCAGCTGATTATGGACTGAAACCTTTACAAACCGTGAGCTAAGTAACCCTTTCCTCCTTTAACTTTGGGTGTCGGGTATTTTGTCTCAGCAATGAGAAAAGTAAGAATGTTATTAAACTTACCTGTTTTTACGTTACTCTGTCTTAAACCAGTTTAATTTACAGCGCCTTGGCTGGAGAACGTAAGCTAGGTGGAGGAAAACATTTCCCTCTCAGCTGCCCCTTGACACACACTTGAAGATGCACCTGCATGCTACACAAATGCCCCTCACTTCGCCGTACCAGTCCCCAGCAGTGCCAGCTCACACAGGTTGCGCCCATGCCCACGGCACAGCCCTCCTCTTGCAGGAGTCTCTGGTGTGCTTCCTTGCCCCAAGGACCACACCACTGGACTCCATGATGGCTGGTTAAGCAGCTGACATCACTCTCTTGGGGGCAGATGTCAAGTGACATGGTGCCCATGTTTTTCCTAAGTTAATGGATCATGAAGAGCAAAGTAACAAAATTCCCTGCTCCAAAAGCCTGAGTGAATAAGCACGTTCCTGTCCCAAGTGGCCTAAAATCAACAAAAACAGTGAAAAGAGCTCCAACAGGCAGAACCATCTTCAACACAGGAGGCAGAAAAGTCTAGTTGTGGGATAGCAGTTGACCCTGAAGCTACCCAAGAAATCAAGGGTCTGGTAAAAAGGTCCAATGCCAGCAGACAAGAGTGGGGATGATCAAGGGAGAAGAGCAAATACTAGCTTTGGCGTAGATGAATCATTTTTCCAAGGAAGCCTGCAACAAATCTATTCTATTGCAATTTAAAAAAAAAAAAAAATCTATCCTATTCGCAGTGTGACAGTGTTTCTACCCCCGGAATCTGGCATATCCTGTAACTACCTAGTCCCATCAAATACAGCAGAAATGATCTGTGTTGGTTTTGGGGGTTATTTTTGCAAGGGGAACAATATAATACAAGACATATTTTATAAGATTATTTATAATAGTCACCCAACAAAAGATATACAAGAGAGTGCAGGAAATCTGTCCACACACTAAGACCAAGGAATCCAGCTGAGGGCCTGGATCCCACAGAAATGTCCTGCATAAGTCCAGCTGAGGACCTACAGCTCATAACAATGTCTCCCACAAATCCAACCAACTGGAGGCACAGAGCCCATGACAACATCTCATGCAGGCCTGCTTCACAGATCTGTACTGGGAAGGCCCAAAGGTCAGTGGTGGAATCTAGGAAGTCTGTGACAGCAGGATGAAGGATCTGTGCTAGCAGGCTGAGGGATCTGCACTGGAGCCAGGAAGTGATGCTCAGAAGAACCCCCGAAAGGTACCACAGCCATCTTCAGCAACAGTGAGGTCCTGAGCTCCTCCAATGATCAAGATGGCCGAGTTCCCATCAGGGAAGCCAATGCAGCAAGCTTCTCCAGAAGACCAGCAGTGCACTATCTTCCCCTCCAGAGCCGGGAAGCAATGCCCAAAGTGAGGACCAGAGCTCCTCCAAAGTAAACCAAAGCCATTCTCAGTGCCAACAAGATCCTGAGCTCCTCGCAGGATGAAAATAGCCAAGTTTATCAGGAAAGCCAGCATGAGGTGCTTCTCCAAAAGAACCAACAGCTCCTTACAGCTTCTACCAGCTCCAACAGCCTTCTTCTCCTTCTCCAGCTCTGCCTCTTATGCTGCTGACAACAATCCCCAGGTGGGCCTCCCACACCCAGCACCACGCTTACTCAGTTCAGCTGGGGGTTGTAAGTTGACCACCAGTTGTCAATCCACTACAGATACCATGTGACTTCCAAGGTATCGTCAGAAAAAAGATCCCTAGCTGACACCCCAGTGCTCACTCTGTCTCCCTCCTTCTCCCTCCCTCCCCTTCTCTTCTTGTTTTTTTGGGACAGGGTCTTACTATGCAGTTCAGGCTGGCCTTGAGCTCACTCTGTAACCCAGGCTGGTCTCAAACTCGCAACGATCCTCCTGCCTCAGCCTCCCAAGTGCTGGGATTACAGGCATGCGCCACGACGCCCGGCTCCCTCTCCCCACCCCCAACTCACTTTGGGATCCAGTTACATTATGAAGCATTGCAAGCCACATGGAAAGGTAATGTGTAGGGGATCCAGCCCACAGGTCTCAGCTGAAGTCTCAGCTGGGCCATTATCCACCTTTGGATACTAAGAGAAAGACTCTTCACGTGACTCTAGCACCCAGCCTTTAAATCTTCCAGCAGTAATGGAGCAAGGGAAATGCTCCCCACCGTAGCATGTCTAAATTCCTGACCCACAGAAACCATACAAGCTAACAGGTACAGCAGTAACTGATAATAGTGTACGCTTTTCGCAGCTGGCTCTACTCCTTGAGATTCTTCCTCCCCTGAGCTGCAGTCTCCGTGCCAGGTGATGAGCGCACTAACTTCCCCACCAAGTCCTGAACACAGAGACCAGCAGAACGTCTAGATCCCTGGTTCCTCGGTGGTCTTGTCTGCTCATCTGCTTACTGGTCACAATCAACCTATCTGGAACATACACAGCCCATGAAGGCCGTCTTGCCTGCCGCTCTGCCCCAGTGTCTCCCGCAGTAATGTGCCTCACCAACACTTGACAGATTGCAAGGAGAGCAGAAGTCATGCAGCAGTAAATGCTCACCCAGTGCTCTCTGCATGTGACTGGGACTAGGGCGGGGGTGGGGCACAGGCCAACACAGAGGGGGGCACTCCGGCCTGGCAGGCAGTCACGAGCAGGACACCCCAGTCTAAAGCAGATCTGAGGCCTGAGGAGAGTCCTACCCCGAGGGGGCACTGGTGAGGTGAGGTGGGGCCCACCTCACGGTGCCACAAGAACAGCTCTTCCCTGCACTGCCCAGCAGCAGCCTCACCACCCAGCAACCCATGCCCTCCCTCCTGCCCTTTGTACCAAGCATCTTGGCCAGCCCTACCATTTGCCCCAACCCTTACTCTCCTGCTCACACACAGGATCTGGCGCATTTTGGCCACAGAACTTCCGGCCCTTTACTTGTAATTTACATCCCACTTAATTTCAGCACAAGTCTGAGGGGTAATTTGGGTCTTTTAGGTTCTATCCAGGACCGGACATAGCTCCTGCTGCTGCTTCTGAAGCCAACTGTTCACTTCTCACACACAGGCTTCTCTACCTCTAAGAATATTCCACTACGAGAGGGGAAACCCAAATTAAGCACATAATCATAGTAGAAGGCTTTGCAAATACTAGGCTAAGATTTAACCTGCCCACACACAGGACAATAAAGTGATAGGGCCCATCCCTGAAGCTTTCATGCAAAAAAAAAAAAGAATCACTGAAAACTCAGTACCAAAGTGAGCTTCAAAAAAGCTATCACCAGTGGCTGGGGATATAGCTCAATGGCACAAGTGCCTGCCTGGCAAGTGCAAGGTCGTGAGTTTGATTCGCAGTACAGAGGGAAAAAAAAAAAAAAAGCACATCACCAAAAGAACACAAAAAAGAATAAAGTCCAAAGTCCAGGCAAGTTGTTTTCTTCCTCAGCTACTCTTTTTTTTTAAACAAAAGGGAAACATCAAATTTAATTTAAAGAAAAAAACACTAGACGTCTGCAAGAACGAAAGAGCAAACCAACTCCTGAAAAACAGTTCAGCACCTTGATGAACATGTATGGTGGAAAGCTGAGAGAAAAATAAAAATGCTACTTAGCTTAAAATGGTGTAAGGATTTTGCAAGTCAACTCATTTCACGGGTGAATAAATCGCCTGGCTATTTCTCACTATCTAATGTGTGCAGCCTCGACCTCTGAATGTCTGGTGCAGTTAAACAGCCCAATGTTGCCACACAGGACAAATCCTCTGTTTCAGCCAACTCTTTGCGGAGGGGCAACTAGCACAACACCGTCCCCCTGGACAAACAGCGTCGGGATATTAAGTTTCATCGATTTGTATATATTTGTATGTCTCTTCATCAATTCCTATAGCGGTCACAGTTTCTTCCATGTCTCCCAATATCATGTTTTAATGCTGATCATAAGCGTGTAATCTGCCTCGCAGCTCTGTCATTGCTCACTTCCACATAGACTCACTCGTCCAGGCTGAGTCTGATGAGATCCAGCGGCTCCTCCACGGTATTGGTGGTTTGTGGCTGGTCCACGTCGTCGGACATCTTTCAAACCCTCCCTCAGCTATTCAAAACTCTTATTTGGACTGTAAATTCTTCCCAAGATGCTCAGAGTTCCTTAGGCAAATATTTGTACAGTTGGAAGCACTTGGGGGCCATCTCATCCAAAACCTTCCAGCAGTCATCATTTCTGTTGTTCTTACTTCCTGGAAAGGAGCCTGCACATCTGTTCAGCCACCTGCTCGCGACTTCCAGTGCTGCCTGCTGCTGTGGAGAACCCGTCACACACAGTGACAGAGGCTAACAGCTACCCAGCATGCACCAGGACAGCACAGCGCAGGCACCTGAATGCACCACTTAGTCCTCGCATCCACTTTTTGAAGGAACGTGTCGTTAGGGTTATGATTTATATTCTTATTAGTTTTTTTTTTTTTCCGGTACCGGGAACCGAACTCACAACCTTGCGCTTGCCAGGCAGGCGCTGTGCCGCTGAGCTAAATCCCCAGTCCCTTTTTTTTTTTTTTATGATTTGTATTCTTTATTCTTCATAAATAAGGACATGAAGAACACTAAGAGATTAAGAAAATTTCTGCATGTAGTCAGATCTGACACCTTGGCCTCTGACTTCAGAGCCCACACTTTTAACCACTTAGGTCATCACTCATTCAGCCTTAGTTATGTCCTGGTTTGCCCTGCTAAGCCCTTAATGGATCCATAAAACACTTATTTCCACCCCTTCCCTTCAAAATCTTTCGGTTAACCTGGAGCCCTCCGAGCCTCCCTCCTTGGACTAGAGCCCACCGTTCACAGAACAGAGGATAAGGTGCCGAACCACACGTCTACTGGTTTATTGCGATCTGGGGAGATCCTTCCTCAAGAGACACCAGTGTGAAAGGGACACCACCCATTGCCCCGTTAGTCCATCTGTTCCCCCTAATGGTCTGAGGTGCCTCTGTCTGGTCAGGATTCTCACCATCTATCCACTGGAAGCAGCTCTCCAAACCTGCCCCGTCTTTACCCTCAGCTGCCAATCACACACACACAATGAAAGGAAGCGGTCTTGGGAGAGAAGACGACTGTGAGTGTAGGCTGAGGGCAATACGATGAGTACAAAGGACAGAGCAGGAGCAGACACTGAGCACGAGGAGGAGAGTGTGGGCGCCCCAGCAAAGCGGCGAAGTGCTAACAGTGCACAGGGTGACTGCACAGAGCTCTGCTGGAAGAATACAATGATGAAAGGTGAAAGGAAGAGCGTAGGCGAACGTGGATGTGTGCAGGCGGGGAAGACACAGCTCACGAGCCACACCCAAGGGTGGACCCATGACCACGAGAGGGACAAAGCTGGTACAGGGTGCACGGGGAGCACACGTAACCGAACGAGAAAGCTCATGGGAAGGACAGGAATGCACGGAAGGACACATGTGCACTGGGGAGAATGGGCACACAGAGTAACACACGGTGAGCCTTGGTGAGGAGAATGAGCCCTCAGGAAAAAAAGTAAGGACAACAAATGGGAATGTGCGGAAGAAACAGTGGAACAGGAGGAGGTTACGAGGGTGAGAGACACGGGGAAAAGCACTTGTGTGGAGACTCCAGCTGACGGGAGGCCGAGGGACTAGGGGCTGCTGAGCTAATAAGAGCAGCAAGTTGTAGGAGGGAGAGAAAGGACCAGGCTGCCAAAGAGCCATGCGTGACAAGCTCTGGGCGATATACAAACTAAATTATGAAGTAATGACACAAGATTGTATGAATGAATGAGACAGAAAAAGGTCCACTTCTCAGAGTACTGGAAACCCGCACAACCCCAGCGCTCAGCAGGGACAGGTATTTAAGACATGGGATCAGTCTGGGGACAGAGATACCCACCTCCTCCCCAGCCTCCCACCCTCTCCTTGCTCCCTTCCCACCCCACCAGCTGTCCTGACACCCCTCACTTGTACAGCAAGTGGACTCGACTCCCATCACAGCTAAGCCGGTCGGGGGGTTCAGGGGGTCCCCTGGGTAGACCCCCAGAAGGGTCTGGGGGTGTTGGGGGGTGGCGCCGGGAGCGCAGCTGCTGCCGAGACTGGAGCTGATGGCGCAGTTCGGAGACCCGCTCCTCTTTCTGGAGAAGAAACACAGGCAGGAGAGCAGCAGAAGGGGAGGTTGTGAGGGGTGGGAAGGAGGAGGGGCGGGGAGGGGCAAATCAGCAGAAACCAAGAGGAAGAATCAAAACAAAAACAAGGAAAATCAGAACACAACGGGGCACCAAAAGAAGTCAGGGAGTGAGAGAGGTTTCAAAGAAAAGGAGAAAATGAAGGAGGAGAAAAGTCAGTGCACAAAGGTTCCAATAAATCACAGAGCGTCCCCATCTGACCCTGTACCTGCCCCAGCTGCTGTGTGGGGCAGCATGGACGCTGTGGGCACTGCCCAGCCCCCTCCTGTGGGCACACCTGGCATCGGGCCGCTGTGAATGCTGGCTACTAAGGCCTCACAGCAGCCTCCGAACTGCCACAGCCAATGGCGACCCTCCTGCTCGCAGAGCATGGCGTCGACAGTACACTTCCCACTCCACAGCCGCCTCCACACGATCAGGCCGACCCAGAACTCACTCAAGGCACAGCCTCGCTCAAATCTTTCCCCGGCCCTACCCTGCTGCACTAACTCCCTTGCAGGGTTTGTCCTAAGGCTCTCCCTTCGCAAATCACAAATACCTGCACTTAGTCCAGGGCTCTATCTCAGATAACCCAGCCCCAAAACACAGGCCTCCTGGACCCTGCCGTCACCACACCTCAGCAATGATCTTCTCCAGTTCGCGGTTCTCCTTCTCCAAGAGCCGGGACTTCTCCTCCTCGTTGTTGTTGGTGGACGACCCTGTCTTCATGGTGTCCTGGGCCTCCGACTGCCATTCGCCGCGGGTGACCAGCCTGCGCATCTGGGGACAACGTGTGCTCAGAAACGGAAGAACGGGCTACGACTGATCAGCCGACAGAGGGTGAAGGTGGAAGGAGTGAACAGGGACAAGCAGGGCCTCCAGCAAGGCAGGAGTGGAAGGAAGGTGCAGTGAAGAGGCAGCAAGCACGAGTCCTGGCGTGAAGGGACGTGACAGCAGAGTGGGGGGAGGAAGGCCAGAAAATTACCTTGGGCACAAAGAGCACAACCAGAGTAATATAGGAGGAGAACACGATGGCCAGGGAGGCAAAGGCAAAGGCCGCGTCCTGCTGGCTGCTCAGGATCATGGTGACAGGGGCGGTGATGAGGCACAGGACCTGGACACAGACAGCATTTGGGGAGACTCAGACCCACTGGCTCAGACAGAATCTGGGGTCTCCTTCTCCTGTGACAGAGCCTGTAAGGACAGGGTTTTGGGGAACTTGCCACGAGCAGATTCCTCCTCCCCTCTCGACAGAGAAAAATCCCAGACCATCCCAAACCAGTTCTCCATTTTCCCCTCGGGACAGGAACCCCTAGAACCTCTACACATACACACACCACACACACACACACACAAAGTACAGTCAGTCCCTAGGGAATATCTGGGAGAAAATCTCCATGCAGATTCCATCCGATGAACCACAGCCAAGCAATTTTACAACTGTGTCTGTTTCCTCACCTGTAAGATGGGGATATTAGTATCTCCTTCACTGGGCAGTTGCAAGGAAATTAATGATTAGGATTTTTATAAAGTGCTTTATAAGTCAAACATTAAACTTTTTAAGGCTTCCAAGCCACTGACTCCAGATCTAGTGTGCAACTCTTCCCAGCACACCAGGCCTGGATTGCTCTTTGGCCTACAGGATCAATGCCTGGAGAACAGGGAGCTCACCGCCACATTGTAGATGGCCATGCCCACTGCCCTGTGGTCGTTGATCTTCTCAGTAGAAACACTTTTGGTCTCATAAGCAAGGAAGATTCCCAGCAGCAGCAGCAAGCCCTTATAACCATAGAAAATACCTGGAGAGGCAGGAAAGGGTCACTTGGGCATCCAGTGCTTCCCCTCCTCTCAGTCCTCTGCCTTTTACTTACTGCTCCTCCTGCTTGTCGCTCCACACAGCATGGGAGCCTTCCTCTCCCACCCAGCCCCTCCGACCTAGTGCACCCTTCCCTGTGACCCAACCCTGGCGTCCATCCAACTGGCCTAGACCTGATCCGTCCTGCCGGGATGAAGCCCTGTGTCACACAGGAAGATGGTGGTCCTCGGGTAGCTGTCAGTCAGGTAAGAGCCAGTGTAGGCCCCACACACAGTCTCACCTCTTCCCCTCTAGGCAGGATGGGTATCAGGCTGACAGGTTTGCCATTTGAAGTTTTCTATCAGAGCAATGTCAACAGGGTCAGAGGGAGCCACAAAGACCAACCCTCCTCCATTCTCAGTCACAGCAGTGCAATGACAAAGACAGGGACACTCAAACTGGGTTGACAAGCTCGCTTCGGTCTCTCTCCAAAGCACTTCCAGACCTACTGTTCTGCTGGGGAGGTGGCTCAGAAGCACTGTGCTGGCCTAGCATTCTCCAGAGCTACTGTTCTTTCCAATCCCCCTCCCCCCACATCCCACACACCAAGCCATGTATTCATCTTCTTGGAGCTACAATGCTCCAGCTGGGGCAGAATAGAGACATCGATGTCTTCCTTTGGCTCCTCCTTGGCAAAAGTCTAAAGAAGAAACAGGACCACAGAAAGATGATTTCCATCCTCCCGTCCTCCCCAGCTCTGCTCCACCTCTGACCCCAACCCTGCCTGCTCTTTCTTAAGAGATCATCAATACTGATGCCAAGTTCTGTTCCTCTGGCCCTGAGAATATTTCCCTGAACTCAATAGAAGTGCTTGTTCCCCATTTTCCCTGATGCCTGGAACTTCTACACATCCTGCCCTGATCTCCACTTCAATTCTTCCAATGAATCTAGAGGCTCTGGTGGGAATTCTTCTAGGAAGGAGAGGAAGAGCCACTATTAGGCAGAAGGCTAGAAGCACTATCCCAACGAGCTGCTTTGTCCCTCAAGACCACGCGCAGCCCTGGGGAGCCCAACAGCCAGTGAACCTTGCTCAGCCTCTTGACAGCAGCACCTCCTCTCAAGCAGTACCTCGATGGTCCGGTGCAGGGGGTCCACAATCTGCCAGATGGCCAGAGTAAGCACATCCAAGCCTACCAGCAGCCCCACTGTGGAATACAGCTTCCAGGGCTCCAGGGTCTGAGCAAACATTCAGAGCAGGCTGGTCAGAGGGAAATCCTCTAAGCCCAAGGAACCAAGGAGCACGGGCTAGGGACTGCAGACTGCTCACCTTCCTCCACTCCTTCTTCTCTTCCTTCTTTGTGAAGACCGTGTGGACCCACCAGATCTTGGTGAACATGGAGCCATAGCCCAGACTAAAGCCCAGGCCCAGGAGCCAGAGGCGGGCCTGGAAGCGGAGAGGGGCATGGGCAGAACAGGGCAGGCAGAAAGTGAGCTGTGATGAGGATAGATAGGGTTGCAGGAGGGAGTGTGAGCAGGAAGCAGATGACGAGGCAGACAGGACACAGCCAGTAGGGATAAAATATATGCCAAGGACGGGCAGGGCAAGAGATAGTCTCCCCACATCACTAATTCCTCCCAGCACCTAGCTGCTAGCAACCAGCGTCATCTTACTAAAAACCTCCTGACCACTCCCTAATGCCTATGGGTTATGGCCCGAACACCTCCCGATGTGACACAGACTCCACATGCTCGACCACCCCCCGCTGTCTGAGCTCCTCTCCCAGGTGCTTAACTACCCTACACTCCAACCATGCTGAACCACCCTTCCTTAGCTATTCCCTCCAGTCTTTGCAAGCTACATTGTGTCCCTCTGCTCCAGAGTAATCTTTCCTCTGTTTCTCCAGCTAGGAAATTCATGGGCATCCTTTGATATGCGAACACCATTTCTCTTGTGAGGCCCACTCAACCCCTCCAGCTGTGAGCTGCTTTCCTTCTTCCCTCCCCTAGCACTTCCTGCAAATCGCTACTGACACCCCTCCTGTTGCACCGAGGCTAGCTGTCTGCTGCTGCAGCTGCACTGACCTCACTGCTGAGAACAGATACTGCTCGATGCATGTACACGTGTGCAATGCCATTTGCACAGCACATGATCAAGACAGGAACGGGGACACAAAGAAGGGTACAGGGAAGAGCGGGTGTTGCCTACAGCATCACAGTCAACCACTCAGTGTCACTCACTCACCATTCAAGCCAGACGTTTCCCACAACCCTCTGGATGCCGGCACTCCAAGAGGCTCTTCCCTGTGTGACGGCGCTCCTCACCCACCCCAGACTTCTCTGCTGTCAGCTTAGATTCTCCCTTCACCCTTCCACACCCCAACTCCAGCTCCCACAGGAAGCCCAGGGCCCTGGTCCTCAGCCCCCACAACGCATAGTCACCGCTATGCAGGGGCTCCTTGTGCACCCACCCTTCGGCTCCAGCCCCTCCCTCCTCTTCTCCGTACGTCATGCCCTGGGAATGCGAGGGAACCACAGACTGGACAGTGTCTGGGGTCCCAGAAAGAAGACCCAGAGCCACAGAGAAAGCTGAGGGCTGGCCTCTGGAGGACAGAGTAAGGACGAGCATGAGGGAGAGACGAGAAGGGAAGGCACAGAACCACGGACGGGGGAAAGTACTCCCAAGGGGGCGAGGAAGCCACATTCCAGGAGGTATCTGCCCACATGCTCCTCACCTGGCAGACAAAAGGGAACTGGCTCTTCCCGATGTGGTAACCATCCAGCCCAAGGGGAAAGACAGCAGCCAACGCCAGCGAGCAGCCCACGGCAGTCAGATTGTTCAGGTTGGGCTGTGAGTTCTGGATGTAACTAGGGGAGACGGGGGAGGAGGAGAGGGTAGGAGAGGCAGAGAGAAGGTTACCCCTCTTCTTCAGGAAGCTCAGCTCCCTAAATGCCATGCATGGCAAGACCCCAACCGCCGGTCCACAGACTGGAGGACACGCTTGGAGCGGGGGCAGGGTCCTGACAGTCAGCTTGGTCATGGGGCTGGAGATAACGCTGACGAGGGCTCTCCAGCACAGAACCCCCGCTGGATACACTGTTATTTGGAGCCCAAGACTCGGCTACCTGGCCCTAAAGGTCTTGGTTTTATTTTATTTGGGGGTTTTTTCCAGTTGGTTGCCTTGCAGCAAGGTTGGGAACTACACCTGGTTTCTGCCCTCGCATTCTCAGTAAGTGCGGACACAGCCCTCGGGGACATGCGGCCTTAGCAGTCGCATAGGTTTTACTCTCGCTGCCTCCAAAGAGCGTGATCGTTACCTTGGAAAGGCAGACAGGACAAGGACCACGTCAGAAAAGAAACTTACCGGACATGGGAGTTGTAGATGTTAAAGGACAGACAGACAACAGCAAGGACAATGCCCAAGCTGGAGAGAACCGAGACGGAGATGAAGAGTTTCTGGGACAGGAAGCGGAAGGTCTTGATGACCAGGGTCTGGTCAGCTGGGGGGGTCCCTCCTGTGAGGCACAGGTGACAGAAAGCAGAGGAGAGAAAGGAAGACAAAGACGCACAGATGGATAGGTGAAAGGGCAAAGGGCAAGGCTGCTGATGGAAGCTCGTTCTTTGGCTAAGGACAGGAGGCCCTGACTGACACCAGGGCCCGAGGGAAATGACAGGAAATGCGATGAGAAAATAGATGCTGAGGGCCTCCAAAGTGTTAGTCTCTCTCTCTTTGGCTCTTTTTCTGTCTCCTTTGCAGAAAAGGAAAATAGGGGAGGAAAAATGGAAATAGTTGAAAAACTTTTGAGGTCTTTTACAAATCAAAAGCTGCAAAAGTGGCTGGGGATACAGCTCAGTGGCACAGCACCTGCCTGGCAAGCATGAGGTCATGAGTTCGATTCCTGGTACAAAAAAAAACCAAAAAGCTACAAAACACAATTATAGAGTGAGAAAGAGCCAAACAGGCCTCAGTGTATCTAGTGTGGCCTCCTAACCTTACACAAAACAAACAAATAGAAACTAATCTGAAATTCTAACCATGGCAGGATGATTTCCCAAATGTGTTTTATAGTTATTATTAAGGGAAGTTCAAATTTGTCAGAGTTCACTAAAAAACCTAATTTCAATTTGCTTAAAGAAAAAAAAGAAAAAAGCTAATTTAGGCCATGCAGCATTTCTAACAGTACAAAGCAAACAAAAAAAAAAAAAAAAAAAAAACAGAACACTGCCCTCAATTCAAAAAAATATATATAGAAAACCCAGCAGTGCTGGAAACAACTGGGCTTCGCTGGGCCGGGCAGACAGGTGCCTTTGGTGGCCGTCACCCACACCCTCCGGCTGCTGACCCTCCATCAACAGATCCTTTGCCACCTCCACCTCTTTCCCCTTTTTTTTCTTTTTCCTTTTTTATTTGTTTTTTTGAGACGAGGTCTCTCTATGCAGTTCAGGCTGGCCTTGAGCTCACTTTGTAGCCCAGGCTGGTCTCGAACTTGCAGTGATCCTCCTGCCTCAGCTTCCTGAGTGCTGGGATTACAGGCATGTGCCACCACACCTGGCTTTTTTTCCCCATCTATTTAGCCCTTCGCACACACCAAGAATAACTGCTTGCTTTCTCTCTTTTAAAGGAACATGGTACTGGGTGTAGTGGTACAATCTGTCATCCCAGCTCTCAGGAGGCTGAGGCAGGATCACCATGAGTTCAAGGCCAGCCTGAACTACACAGCAAGACCCTGTCTCAAAAAAAACAAAGTAAATGAATATTCAATTGGTCACTCATGTATAGCTCTATTTATTTTCTTTAGAAGCCACTTTGAAGATACCAAAGTATAGTACAACAACCACTGATAATAACCTACCACTTTTGTCTGTAGCTCACTATTATTTGTCTATTTGTTTTCCAGGGAAACTATCTTGTAGATAACAATATGTAAAACAACAACCACTGACAATTTCCTACCACTTTGTCTGTAACTAGGTAAGCCCCATTATTATGTTATCCTTCTTTTATTCTTTAAAAAAAAAAAAAAACTGAAAAAAACCACAACCAAATAAATAAATAAATAACATATAGAAGAAAAAAAAACCACAAGTGGTAAACTTTACAATGATAGATTTTGTATTTTCTGTAATTTAAATAACCATTTTCCTGACCAAGAAAGACAGAAGCAGCTCTAGGCTTAAAGCAGCTGGGTAGATGCATCAAGGCACCAGGATATCTGGAAACCCAAATGGAGTTTCCAATCCCTGCCCTCTGCGTCACTCCCAGCTGCCTTAGCAGTGTGCCATTAAAATTAGCACAACACGCACCTCAGCCCTTTCCAGATACACCCGCCTATCTTCAACTCCACCCCGACCCTGTGCCCTGGTACATCTCCCCGCAAGAGCACACACCCCCAGCTTCACTCAAACGCGAGACCATGCTCCTCGATTAGAGGCATGGGAGGGAAGGCAAAGTGGAGAACTCACCAATCCACTTATCTGTTCTGGACCAGGAAAGGGAATCCTTGGTGCTGTCATAGTAGCCGATCTTCTTGTAGCTGCCACCTGACAGGACAGTGACAGCGTGGCCAGGGAGGGCTGACCAGCCACCCTGGGCATCTTCATCCCCCCACAACCGCATCTGATACCATCCCACGGGGCAGCTGAAAGACGCTCGGGAAGACCTGGGGCTGCTTCAGTCAGCATCCTTGCTTGCGAGGCCCCGAGACAACATGCATAAACGGGGTGTCTTACGTAGCTACAGTCTTCCTTGAAGAAGGAGCCGCTCTACGTCTGCCACATCCTCTACTGCCTCACACCTCTCCTGGCAGCACATCCCTCACTCTGATGCTGGCTCAGAAAGCTTGCAACATATTTCTGCTTATTCTTTTGCTCGTGATGGACAGAATCATGGGATCTATTTTCCCAGTGGCTTGCATTTTAATTTTAGCAATTTGTCTCTTGTTGGCTTGGATTCTAATTCCTTGGGTAAGTTACATCTGCCTCTTAAAGGGCCACTAAAAATTCAGCTGCTCTAAGATTTCTGTTCTAAAACTGTCCCATTTAACATCACTTTTCTTTCAGAAGCCAATTCATACCCTTTTTGCCATGGCTGAAGTCCATTCCCTCTTATCCTAGATACAAAGAACAGCTGAAAGGGCTGTGGGAGGTGAGAAAATGGGAAAAAAGAAGCTTTTCACAGGAGGCCAAGAAATGGGTCTTTTGGCCATGCTATAAGAGGCAGAGGGGGTGGGGGAGTGTGAAATGTTAGCTCACAGAAGTTTTGCAAATACATAAATGTGCTAATTTATAAGAAACTACAATCTAGAAAAGTCAAACTACAGCTAAAGTAGGAATCACAGGCTGGGCTTGCCTGTAATCCCAGCACTTGGGAGGCTGAGGCAGGAGGATTACTGCAAGATCAAGGCCAGCCTGGGCTACATAGTGAGTTCAAGGCTAGTGTGAACTACATACAGTATGGAGACCTGTCTCAAAAAAAAAAAATTAGGAATTACAGAGTATACAGGCAAGGAAATTCAAGAGATTCTCTTACAAAATAGCCGGTTTCCTAGTTAAGACTTCTTTGCATCACTTTTTTGTGGGGGAGGAGTAATCAAGAATTGAACCCAGGGGCTTAGCACCAGGCTACATCCTGACTCCTTTATGTATTTACTTTGAGATAGTCTCATTAAAGTGCTAAATTACCCGGGCTGTGAGCTGGGCTCAAACTTGAGATACTCCTGCCTCAGCCTCTCAGAGTGCTGGGATTACAGGCATATGCTACCCATTCCCAGCTTCTTACATCCCTGTTGATACACTGACAGCTCATTAACCCTTCAGCCTGGCCTTTGCAGGGAAATTTCTGAAAATAAAATAGAAGCCACAGAGAAAAGAGAACACTTATTTCTAATTCTCAGGCCCCTTTCAAAGAAGACAACAACCACTGCAAGAGACCCACTCACATCTAAGTTTTTTACTGGTTTCATTTAAAAGTCTGATGAGCATAGTTAAAAAGGAAAGGGCAGAGCTGGGCATGTTGGCTCACACCTGTAATCCCAATACTTGGGAGGCTGAGGCAGGAGGATCGCTGTGAGTTTGAGACTAGCCTGGGCTACAAAGTGAGCCCAAGGCCAGTCTGAACTGCACAGAGAGACCCTGTCTCAAAAAGACAAAAATAAAAAAAAGGAAAGTGCAGGGGAGGAAAACCTTGCCCTCCTCCCAGGCTGGACCCGCCTAGCCCAGCCTTTCCCACCCCCTCCCTCCGCCCCACTTTCTTGCTTACCTTGTAGCTGCTCGATAAGTGTCCAGGCCATCCGGGAGCCGCTGGCATCAAACACCACATGACCCTGAGGGGGACAAGCATGGAGGAAGGTAGAGAGGATAAAAGCTCCAGTGAAAAGAGAACATCGGGGACTCTGAATCCTCATTTCGATGTAACAGCTTCTGAATGAACACTATTTATGGCATCTGCCTGCATATAGGACATACCCCAGATGCCCATACCCTAGATTTCAGGAACATTATTCTTTTGAGAAAAAGATTTCACCCAGGAGATTTGAATGGGAAAGATCCCCAGACAGAGGCAGGAGACCTAGTGTCCAGCTGTGTGCCCTGAGCAAGTTACCAAGCCCCACAGAGCACTAACTTTCTCACTTTAAAAAGAATAAGGGGATTAACTTCCAGGTCATTTCCTCTTTTAAAATCCTCCCATTCTCACCTGACTGCTAAGTACCTAGACTGGTTTGAAGAAGAAATGAGGGGAAAGGTGGAAAGAAATAAAATACACCATGTTATTCTTTGTAGTCTCTTGTGGAATTTTCCGATTTAAGGGTCCCTCCCCTCCCAGTAGGAGAATGATTTTTGCAGAAGGATAACTGAGAAAAACAGAGAACTGGGTGCAGTGATGCACACCTGTAATCCCAGCATTCGGCAGGCTGAGGCAGAAGGATCGCTGTGAGTTTGAGGCCAGCCTTGGCTACAAAGTGAGTACAAGGCCAGCTGGAACTGCAGAGTGAGACCTTGTCCCAAAAAAACGAAAGAAAAGGAAGAAAACAACAGAGAACATTTTCTAGCAGGAGCCTGAGGTGGTTTCTGTTCATGTGAGGACATGGGTACAGTAAAACCGAAGGTGCTACTACTCACAGAGACACCCTCGAAGGACGAGGAGTTCATCGCGCGGTAGATCTGGTCGGTAATGGTCTGGTTGTTGTAGTTGAAGTCCTCCAGGCGCACACCTGAACGGCCACCGCCCCCAGACGTCTTGTTCAAGGCCAATGCCAGCGCCCAGATGGCGTCGTAGGCCAGAGGTGCCTCCTGAAAGCCGCCTGTCTCCTCAGGATGCCTTTTGAGTCGCTTGGTTAGTTTCTCCACAAATTCTTGGGATGTCTGAGTAGGAAAAACAAGAGGGGAAGACTGGCATGTGTGTGGGCACAGCAGGGAGGGGCCGCCACTCCTAGCTCAAATGCTTCCGCTGGAATGGAGGGTCTGTTCCTGCTATCAGGTAGAACACGCACACGTCTGTCTTAGGTGAGAAGCTACTGGACTTGGGCAGGCGTGCGCAGGGGCTGACGGCCCGTGTGTCAGCTGCTGGCTCAGAACTACAAACAGAGAAGTGTGATGAGTAAACACTAGACCAAGAATAGCAGCAAGCAGACACAGGGCGAAGAAAGGGATGTGGCAGAAGACTTGCGATGCTGACGCACTCTCACCCTTCAGACTTTCTGAGGAGCGCTGACCTCGGATCTAACAGCTCCTCCAATTCTGAAAAATCCTAGAAAAGGCGACCACGCGTCCTTCTCACTCTGCTTGTCAACCAGGAAGATCTGTGACTTCAGTTCAGTGACTCTTGGAGTGTTCTCAGAAGACTGGAGACTGTGGATATTCCCTTCACACTCTTGAAGCCCATTGTTCAGTCCCATCCACACCTCCCTCCACATTCAGCCAAAGCGAAAAAGAATGTGGCTCCTTTAGCCCTCATGAGACGGGTCCACGAGCCTACCTGACACGCTACACCTGACAGTAAACTGCCTTCATATCCAGGGGTGAACTTCTTGGTATCTTGGAACTGTCTTCCACACAAAGACAAAATTACATCTTCCTCTCCACACCTCCCGGAAACACGCAAGGAAAAGCTTAACAGCTGCTTCTGGCAAAACTGAAGTATTACACAGGGCACTATACGAACAACTGCTTGGGTTTGGAAGACGTTAACACACACGAATTCTCATGGCATGAATACAAAGATGAAGAATAAGTAGCTTTTTTTCCCGTGCCCGATCACTTTTTCCTTCTATTTAACTTTCTGGAAACAGCCAGCTACAGCAGAAACTGCCTGGGCTTCGAAGACACACAGACTCGACGCTGTCACTGCGGAGGGCAAGACCACGCCCCATTTTTCTCTAACACTAGCCCTGTACCCAGTCTCTAATAAACAAACGATAAACGTCCACTGGATTAGGACAATGCAAATACTGTGTACGCTACAGTAATGGTGGATACGATACGTCTGTAAGTTACACACATCTGTACAAACCTAGAAAATGGACAGCATCGAGAGTGGACCCTAACGTAAACCAGGGACACTGTCTATGACCTGCCAATGTAGTTTCCACAGTGGTAAACAATGTACCCCTCCAGCAGGCAATGCTATTAATACAGAAGGCTGTGCATGTGAATCTAAAACTGCTTTTTAAAAACAGCAACGTAAACATCGCGTACTACAGACATGTACTAATAAAAACATAAAATTTCTAAAAATAATAAAGTTTTCCATTGAATAAATTGATGGATCCTAATTCCAATTAATCTACTTATCTACTATAAAATTTCCAGCAACTCATTAAATCTTATCAACTGACTATTCAGTTGCAAAATGAGACTTTCTTTTCACAATGTCTATCATACCTCCTAATTTTTATTCACTCTTTCAGATTCTTGCACTAGCGAGATAATACATTGCTTACATATAGAGGTCTGGTTTATTTCACTTATGAGTATGGTCTCTAGCTGTGACCATTTACCTGTAAAAGCCTCAAGTTTATCTTTCTTTATAGCTGAGTAATATTCCATTATATAGAAGTACCACCACTTTTCTTCATTCCTCAATGGATGGACATTTGGGTTGCTTCCACAATTTAGCAATTAAAAATTGCACTGCTATGAACATGGGTGCACATATATCGCTGTGATATGATGTTTTGAGATCTTCTGGGAAAATACCCAGAAGAGGAATAGCTGGGTTGAACGGGACCTCTAGACCTAGTTTGCTGAGGAATCTCCAAACTGATTTCCACAGTGGTTTCACCAGTCTGCATTCCCATCAGCAGTGGAGAAGAGTTCCACAGCCTCACCAGCATTTGTTATTGGTTGATTTCTTAATGATAGCCATTCTTACTGGGTGAGATGAAATCTCATTGCTGTTTTAATTTGCATTTCTCGAATGACTAACGATGAACCTTTTCTCATGTATTTATTAGCCATTTGTATTTCTTTATCGAGAAGTGTGTATTCATCTCAGCTGCCCATTTTTGGATTGGCTCTTTGAATTGGTGGGGGGGAGCTGATGTTTTTTAAGTCTTTGTATGTTCTGGATAGATCTTTGTCCAAGGGACAGTCAGCTAAAATTTTTTCCCAAATTGTGGGTTTTCTTTTCACTCTGCTGGTGATTTCTTTAGATGTGCAGAAACTTTTCAGTCAGATGAGATTCCAGTTGATAGACATTGTGAAACAAAAGGAAAATGCGCAAAAGTAAAGAGCAACTGGGGTGAGGGAAAAGAGAAAAGAAAAACGGGGAAACTATGTATGTATGTATAAACAGGATAGCTAACATAGTTGTACTACTGACTTCTACCGCTTCTATCGAAAGGAACAGTTAATGATTACTAATTTGATCAATCTTGCATGTCTCCATTTATTTTCCTGAGAAACCAACCACTTTGAAGATATCAATACATAACAACCATTGTTAATTCCCTACCACTTTGTCTGTAACTCTGTATTGTTTTGTTTTTATGCTATTTTATAAATGGATGTCTGTTTATTAATACGTTTTCCTTCTTTTATTTTTAAAATAAATTTTTTAAAAAATGAGACTACTAAAAAAAAGGCAGGGAGGGGGAAACTACTGCCTTAAAGAGTTTGTATAAGGCCAGGCGTGGTGGCGCACACCTGTAATCCCAGCCCTCAGGAAGCTGAAGCAGGAGGATTACTGTTTGTTCAAGGCCAGCCTGAGCTATAAACTTGAGTTCAAGGCTGGCCTGAATGCACAGTGAGACCTTGTCTCAAAAAGACAAAATAAAAAAGTTTATATAAGGATGAAATAAAAACATGTATAAAATGCTGAAAGCTGGGTATGGTGGTATACTCCTGTAATTCTAGCACTCAGGAGGCTGAGGTATGAGGGTCACTGGAAGTTTAAGGCCATCCTGTGCTACACAGTGAGTTCAACGCCAGCCTGCACTACACAGCAAGACCCTGTTTCAAAAGAGCAAAAACAGCTTGAACTACATAGCAAGATCCTGTCTCAAAAAATAAATAAATAAATAAATAAAAATTTAAAAATGTTTAAGAGCCTGGGCCAGGGATATAGCTCTGCAGCACAAGCGCCTGCCTGGCAAGCACAAGGTCCTGAGTTCAATTCCTGGTACCAAAAAAAAAAGTAAAAATGTTTAAAAGCCAAAAATATAAAATATAATAAAAATAAAATGCTGAGTATAAAGTAAGTTTCAGGCCAGGCATACTGGCACACAGCTATAATCCCAGCACTCAGGAGGCTAAGGCAGGAGGACCACCATGAGTTCAAGGCCAGCCTGGGTTACATAACAAGTTCAAAGCTAGCCTGAATTATGCAGCTAGACTCTAAAATAAATAAATAAATAAATAAATAATAATAAAATAATAAAGTAAATTACATCTCTCTGAAAACTTCTCTCTCTCAACCTCATCTTTGATTGCTGATATTAAGATCTATAATTCCAGCCCAATATCTCAAGTTCTGTATCTCCAATTGACTGTAAGGCATTGGCACCAGTATGATCAATAATCTCATTCAAACCAAGCATGGTGCTGCACATCTGTAATCCCAGCACTTGGGAGGCTGAGGCAGGAAGACTTTTGTGAGTTTGAGGCCAGCCTGGGCCACCTAGTGAGCCCAGGGCCAGCAGGCACCACGTAGCAAGACCCTGTCTCAAAAAAAAAATCTCAAATTCAAAACATCCAAAACTGGAATGGTGTGGCAATGCACACCTACAATCCCAGCACTCAGGAGGCTGAGGCAAGATGACCACCATGAGTTCAAGGCCAGCCTGGGCTACAGAATGAGACTCTATCTCAAAAAAAAGCCTAAGTATCTGAAACTCACCTCAATTTTTCCTCACACACCAACACCACTCAACACATCAGATCAAAACCTTGGAATCATATTAGACTCTTTCAAATTACCACCTCCTCCTAATCATTATATTGAACTGTTTCAGTAAAATCCCTCCCTCCACAGGATGACAATGGCTAGCATTTACATTATTCTTACTATGTGCCAGGCACTTTTCTAAGGTACATATACAGGTGTGTTTAATAAGCAGTTCACCAGTAGGTACGCTTGTTACCCCTACTGTAGAAATAAGGGCACTGAGGCACAGACGTGAGGTAGCCTGCCTAAAGTTGTACAGTGAATCTGGCACTTGCAAACTCCGTCTCTGCCCAGTCACCTGCGTGGTTCTGGTACCGAGATGCCTCTCTCCCAAAGCACCTGCTCTCAGACAGTAGCGAAGCTGAGACTCAGTATGCTTCCTCTGGCTTCTATGTCTATCCAGTCTCAATTCAAAGTAAAGACGGCATCAGGAAATCACTCAGATGGGAAGGGATTCATCTGTTCGGTGTGATATCATCTGCTGCGAAGACTCTCAAACTCCCAGCTCACTCCAGGCTACCACCTCCCACACACCTGGCCAACAGGAGCACCATGTCCCCACATCATGACTAAAGTTAGGAAAAAACAACCTTGCCCCCAAAAGATATGGTTATAAAATCCTCAAAGAGAAATTCTATCATGCTGCTAAGTAAAAATAAATAAATAAATAAAATTTCACAATCCATAGAAATTCATTAGCCAACTACTAATTTATGACCCCAGTTGTTGTAATACTCCCGTCTGTCCGCCTCCAGGTGTGAAAACAGGTACCCGGCAGTGAGCTAACATGTCCTGACCTAGCCTTCCGGTTGGCTTTACTCACAGCCTGATGGAGTCTCCACCCAATCAGGCTGTGTCACACCCTCACCTCGCCCACCTTCCCTCTGGGCCACAGCGAGACTTCTCCAAGCCACTGTAACCCACTCCACTTCTATATCCAGTCCCTAAAGAGTCTTTCCCTACACCAGGGCTTCTCCAGCTCCACAGCACTGACATTTCAGGCAAGACAGCTTTGTTGTCAGGGCTGAGCTGTGAATTGCAAGATAAGAAGCATCCTTGTTCTCTACCCACTGGACACCAGGAGCATCTGTCCCATCCCCAAACCTCCCACCCAAAACTGTCTCCAGACACTGCAACCTCAAGTTGAAAATCACTCCTCTAAAGAGTGTGATGCCCAGGGCAGTTGCATCAGCATCCCTAGGAACTTTCCAGAAACTTAAATTCTCAGGCCTACCCTACTGTGGGGAGCAGTCGAGCTGCGACTGAGCCAAAGGTCACCAAACTCCTTGAAACCAGAGCAAAGCCAGTCCCAAGGACACAGAATGCCATAGGCAGACTGTATGGGTAAGCTGACCTCTAGCTGAGTTGCACACCAACAGGTGTCTGGCCTTGGTGTTCTTCCTTGTTAACTATAGCACAGACAGCTCTGAGAGTGTTCTGATTTTCAGTGTCCTCTGCAAAACACTGAGACCTTGCACTGTCGACCCTGTTGTGTGCTTTTCCCCTTTTTTTACTTTATATAAATAAGGACACTGGGTTTGGGACATTGTTCCTGCCTCAGGTCCCACCTTTCCTTTGATGTGTCATCTTCTTCTTAATCTCCCGTCGGCCCCTCTCAGGACCCCACTTTGCACAGGTCACTGCATCCTACACCTACTGAACAGAACTTCAGGGGAAAGGACTCAGCGATCCAGACACTAACTACCTTCCCAGGTGGTTCTGAAGCAAGCTAAGGATCTGGAACTGCTGATCTAAATAAACCTGGGCCTTTCCTGTGGAGTGTGAGCACGGCTCTGCCCTCCCACATCCAACTCCAGCTTCTGATCCACTTCTGCTAGTTCTACTTGACTCACCTACAACCCTCCAAGCTCAGTTAAGGCTTCTTCTGTTCTCAATTGGAAAACCTTAGTCTCTCCATCTGGCATTTTAGGCTGGAGTCACTACAAGCCCTGTGGCCTCAAAGAGTTTCCACTTATCTCCAGAGACCAAGAGCCAGAAAGAGGTCCTGTAACATCCTCCTCCAAAGTCCAAGTGTCCCTCAAAGAAATTCCTGGCTTTCTTTTGGGCTCCTCCAGCTCCCTGTTATGAGACAGAAGTCACAACCGGCAGGCCCTGGCTTCAAGAACCCCCCCAAGCCTTTCTGACTTGGGTAACCCCAACAAGCCTGTCCAGTGCTAAAGGGTGACTCCCCTCTCCAGTACTTTACAGGGAGTGAGCTTCCAGAGTCTTTTGCATTTCTCAACACAGACACATTAAACACAGAGACAGTCCCCACAAAACATCTGAGAAGTCTATGATCAGAATCCACGTGGCAGGTGACCCTTCATCACAATCCACTACCGGATCCAATTACCAACTTCCTGACTCTTATTTCTCCCTTTCTCAAAAGCAGCTGTCAATGGTTGAGGACGTGGCTCAGTGGTGGCGAGTTTGCCTACCAGGTGCTTCAAACTCTTCCACGGAAAATAATGGGGCAAACCAGTTTGCAATTAGATTCAACTAGGACTCGGGTTCCAGCAGGACCACTCAAAAGCATATATGCTGGGTGAGATGTCACTAAACCTCTTGAGTCCCGATTTTCCCAGTTTACAAGAGATAAATGAGAAATCTACGCCATACTGTTTTGTTTTGTATTTTTTTGAGACAGGGTCTCACTATGCAGTTCAGGCTGGCTTTGAGCTCACTTTGTAGCCCAGGCTGGTCTCAAACTTGCAACGATCCTCCTGCCTTAAGCCTCCTGAGCGCTGGGATTACAGGCATGCACCATCACGCCTGGTGTATCATGGTGCTCTTAAATTCACTAAAATCTCTCAACTTACCACATAAAAATCAACTGTCCATAAATCCTTTCTAAATAATCTATTTTCAGGCTTTAACACTATTATCTCCCACCTTAGCATGCTCTCAAAAAAAAAGACCCTCCAGACCTGGCCATATGTATGGCGTAATGGCAGACACACAGGTTACCCTATGGAGTTGCCTGGATCCCACACCCTGAGATGCAGGTCTCCCCTTGCCCACCCCACACCTACCTATGCTCCCACCCTGCAGGGCTGCCTCAGTCTTCTAGCTCCAAGTGTACTACAAGCCAGCTATCTGGAGCCAAATTATTTCAAAAGTCTCTTTTACATCTAAAATTCTAAAAACAGAATCACCTGAAAAAAAATCAGAATCCAAGCTAATTTTGTATCAACCACAGTGAATATTAAGCAACTCCTGAAGCACCAATGTAAGCCACCAAGAAAATAAAGTATGTTTTCACCCAGGAATAACACCCTGGTAAAGGTGTGCTTGCGTGTACAAGCATCTATGTTATCATTAAAGCTGCTCCCTCATTTGACTTCGCACCAACTGCTCCTTGTTTCCATGGTAACAGCCCTTCCACTCATCAGGGGCCTCTGGAATATACCACTCTCCTCTCTCTCTCCTGCCCAAGGAAGTCCGAGCAGAGGTAGAATCCACAGGAGATGACACAAACAAGCTCACAGGAGGACAGACCCCTCCCCTCATGATCCGCACCCCACATCCTCTCCTCCCCCGCAACATCCCTCTGCCCCCTACCACCCGGGCTCAGTCTCTGCACCCCGTGCTCTCACCATGTTGGAAATGCTGCGGGTGTTGGCAGGGTTCAGCATGACAATCTCAGTGGTGATATGACCCTCCACTGCCTCGGTCATCTCGTCCACTGTGCAGTTGATGGACGGGTCATACGTCTTGAACCAGTTGTCAGCGTACCACCCAATGAGGAACCAGACGTACTTCTTCCCAAAGAGACGCTCCTTGTACACCTGCATGCAGACAATGGAGAGGCCGGGGTATGCTCTGGGGTATTTTGTGTGTGTTCTCACTGGACACTACTAAGCCTTTTGGGAACCAGATCAGAGCAGTAGAATTAAGAAGAAATCTACAAGTCCTGGGTAGCAGAAGGGGTTCAACAACCCTTCCTCCTAAGTTCCTGCCCAGCCCCTTTCCGAGTGGTCTTTCCAGACAGCCAGGAAAGACAGGGTTCATGGGCCTCCACGAAATCAGAAGGAGGAGGAAGGTGAGTACTGCACGTGGCCATATGTGTGCCCACAAGTGTATGTGCATGAATGCATGTGCGCCTGTGTGCACACGTGTGAGACAGCCAGCATGTGCAAAGGATGGAGTCAGAGGCTTCCTATTCATCATCACCTCAGTCACTTGCTATCAATTTGAGCAGAGATGTAGGAAGGAGACCCCAGAAGAAAACCAAGGCACAGTCCACCTAGACATCCCGCCCCCTAGACTCCAACTCCACCTCACAAAAAACTTTCCGGGCTTCGGTCTCATAAAAGAGTCCCACGATGATCCGGGCATCCTGGCGCTGCAAGCGGAGAAAGAAACAGAGCTCCTGAGGGTGCATGGGCGCTCAAAGCTTTGCTTTCCCACCCCAAAGTGCTTGAAGTGGGGTCGTGTGCAATGGGCAGTGGGGAATGTCAACTACAAGACAGAGCTCATCCTCCCCAAGCCACTGCCGCCCCACAGGAACAAGCGTTCCCCGACTCTCCTCTCCAGCAAACCTCTGTTCCTCAGCTGCCTCTCTGCAGGCTGAGCCCTCCACACCCAGCCAGCCCACCTTCAGGTTTTTGACGGGCACAGCTGGATCCGAGAAGAAACTCTGGCGGAAGGTAATCTCGATTCCAGCCTCCTTCACCCGTTCCTCTAGGTCGTCCAGGGTCTACAGTGGGAGTGAGAAGCAAAAAGAAGTACAGGGTGCACAACGGGGTAAACAGGGCTGTTAAATGGAGACCACACACTCAGAGCAAAGGAGCGGGGCTCAGAGCCGTCCTCCAGCGGCTCTGCTCTTCGTGAGCAGAGTTCCAGGGAAAGCACCTCGGTGCTTGCAGACAGCTTCCAGGTGAGTCTGTGTTAGGGACGCCACTGGATTCACCCTCCTATCACTGAGAGGAGAACACAGCGGAGGCACAAGAGACGAAGCAGGGGCTGCAACAGACGGCGGGACGCAACCTCAAGGGTAAAGGGCAGATGGACAAAAGGTTCACAGAACAACAGCCAAAAACACCGAGGAAAGAGGATGAAAAGCCACTAAGCACGAGTGGGCAGAGGACTCAGCAACAAGCACAGACAGGAGGCAGCAGATGGCCCTTTTCAGACACGAAGCCCTGCCTTCCTCTCTGCCTCAAGTCTCCCCGTCCCTTCACTGCTCTTTGTCCTTGTGTACTACCAGACCCGTGTCTGTGTCCAGTCCGCCGGCCTCTCTCCCTCTGCCCCTTCACTCCCTGTCCTCCTTCCCGTCTCCCTCTCCACTGCCATTCACAGCCCTGCTGCCCCACTTGGGCTCCCAGTGTACTGCTTCCTAGTCCCTTCCTCCTCCGGACTCAACTTGGGATTGAACCTGCTTTAATAGAACGGAGCCACTTCGGGTCTACCCATCAGGGGAACAGAGAATCAAAAGGAACATAAAATCATAAAATAAAAAAGATGGGTTCCCAAACTCCACTCCCTTGTCCCCCTCGCTACAGAAAGAACTTGCACTGCACTCACTTGGAATGCACTAATTTAAAAAAAAAAAATCAAGACTTCCCACCAAATTGAATCCTGTCTCATCTCTCCCCACAGCACCTGGAGTGGGTGCCCCTGGATCCTACCCCCAGCCCCTCCTCACCGATGTGAAGACCTCCGTGGTCTGCTGGATGGTGGCAATCTTCTTCCAGCCCCACTTTTCAAAGAGTTTCACACGGGTGGGGTTGTGCAGCGTAGCTGATGGGTGTGTTCGGAAGAAGGTGGGGAAACGCTGCCGGTTTGACAGGGCTGGTGAGCTGGAGCCGTAAGAAAGCTAAGAGGGCCAACGATAGTGCAAACACAATGTCCGCTGTCCAAAGTCCCTGGCGGGTTCCTCTGAGGCTGCCCGGAGCTCCTTTAACCCTTCCCTTGCTTCTGGGGCTGTCTCCCTGCTTTCCCCCAGCCTCCCTCCCTGTGTCCTAAGAAAGGTGAGTCTAGAAGGCACACGCCCCCCTCACAATCAGGGTGCTCTGTCTGATCTATTTCAGTTCCTTCCAACGAGGAACCAGGTCAGGCTGCCTCTCAAGGAGGCTGACAAGCTCAGGTCTGCAAAGTGCTCTCAATTCTGATGTGGGTTCCTCTCCCCTGCCCTCCTCAACATAAACCCACCACCCGCACTTAGTACAACCCCAAGGGAACCACCCACCTTCTGGCCCTCACAGGCCTGCTTACCACAATGAGGTTCCACATCCGGGCAGCCTCAGCCACAAGTGTGGAGACAGAGCTGCAGCCAGGCATGAGGATGATCTTGATGGGGTCATTGTAGAGCAGCTCATACAAGTACTTGGTGGCTTGGCCTGGGTCACACTGAGCAAGGAAGGAGGGGACGACACAGACTCACCAAGGCCCTCTTCCCCTTGTAATTCCCGCTGCCCCATCTTCCCCGACAACCTAGTTCCTCCCTCGGTTACTCTCCTTCATTACAATCACCATATTCTCTTCCTTCCTGACATCTCTTTTGTCAGGACTGTTTCTCCTCTGTCCCTAAACTCCCTTCTGTCTTCCGTCTGATCCCTTGTCCCTCTCCCCTCCGGCACACGCCTCCTTCAATACTAACCCACACACACCTTCTCTGTCTCCACTCATCCTGAGACATCCCCAGGCCCACCTGCACGGCACCCTCCTCCCCACCCACCAAAATCCCCAGGTTCCCACACAGCTTCCTCAAAGCTGGTTATGAAATGTCCTCCTTTGTCTCTGCAAAATCCCTCTCCCTGTCTTCTTTTATCTTCCTGTTTTCCCTCCTCTCTTTTCAGGGCTAGTGATAAATAAACAAAGAGAGAACCGGAACAAAACCAACAGGGGGTCTGCTCCATGCCCCCTACCCGCTCCTGCTGGGCTCCACCACTGGACAAGTCCATCAAGAAAACAGACAAGCAAGGCTAGAAGTAGCGAAGATGCTCAGAGGAAAGAATGGGAGAATAAATAGAATGGAACTCTCCAGAAACCAGATGTTGCTTTAAAGAAAGGCACAGAGCTAGGAAAAGCAAGCAATTCAGAAAGCAGGAGAGAAGCTGGGAGGAGGGGAGTGCGGGAGGGAGGGAGCCAGTCGTGGGTCTCCCCTGCTGAAATATGACATTTCGGAAGCTGCTGGAGCCCCAGAGGAAGTGGAAAAGAAATGGCAGCCAGTGGGGAGCCAGGAGCAGCACAGGGGACCAGGAGGGTGAGCTAGGGGTGCAGCGCTGCGATGGAAATAAAGAAGGCCCCCTGGAGCCCGCTCACGCCCCACTGAGAGCTGACATTTGGGACGCTGTGGGAAGCTAAAGGGCAGGGGCAGGGGCAGAATCCAGGGCCACCTGAATGCTGCTGACTGCCCACCCTCGCCTGCCAGGAGCTGTGCTCACCTACACTTTGAAGGTTTCCTCTTCGTGCCTCCCACCTGGGCGCCTCTGTGTAACTTTACCGTTCTGGGGTCCCTCCGTCCTGCGCTTTCCTGGCATCTCTCACTCCAGACCCCAAGCCAGCTTCCCCCCAAGGTCCCTCAGCACCCCTGCTCTTCTCCCCCGGAGTGAGAATGTTAACAGGAACAAGGAGGATGGACACACAAGAACCTACAGTTCCTATAAACACAGCAAGGGAATCAGTCCTGACGTGTGCAGCCTCTTCTCTTTGTTCATTTTTCTTCATATTCCTTCCACACCCTATCCACCTCTGAAGACCCTCACTTGTAAGCTTCTCCCCCTCCCAGTACACTTCCTTCATTCTCCTCCTCCTTGGCTCTTGCAAGGGTCAGCACTAGCTGGCAGGGAAGGGGTCCTCTGCAGCTTTTGCTATCTTCCCCTCCAGCTCCCACTCTTAGGTCCCCCAGCTGCTCCTGACCCCTGCAAGGGACCACCTGTCACTGTGGGGGGCCTGAGTCCCCAGCCTGGCCTCCCATCGCCATCGCCAGTCTCAGCACTCATTCCATCAACGCCCACCAGGCATCCCTCCTGCTCCCCCAAGCCCGACTCTTTCAAAAGACCTGACCACCTGCTTTTCTTCCTGCCTCCCCAAGCTACAGCTAATTCTTCCCGTGCACCCTGCTGCTCTTTCCACAGGCATCCTGGGGTGAGTTCTACCAGGCAGGGTTTCTGTCTAAAGATACAGATACTATCTGGGATTCCTCTGGGACCAAGGAGTTAGAAAGCACATATACACTTTTTTTGAGAGAGAGAGAGAGAAAGAGAGAGACACGGAAGGGAGCTCACTATGTACTCCCAGCTGGCCTTGAACTCCTGACGACTGATTACAGGGGTGTGCCACCACATCCAGTTTTTAGTATCTATATTTCTGCTGGGCCTGGTGGTGCACATCTATAATCCCAGCACTCGGGAGGCTGAGGCAGGAGGACTGCTGTGAGTTCAAGGCCAGCCTGAAATGCATAGCGAAACTGTGTCTCAAAAAGACAAAAAAAGAAACAAACAAAAAGAATCTGTATTTGATTCGTGCGGTGACTCTTGTGTACACTGACATCTGGGACACACAGAGGGGTAACAACGGTCCGAAGGGATTTTCAGTTCTCTCTCCAAGCTCCTGACAACGCTTGTGCTCTCCTCTTCCCAAAGCACCTTGCCTGCACCCCTATTCCTGGTCCCTCTCCCCTCACCTGTTTATTTTTAGATGTACGTTCATGTTCTGGAAAATGAGTATAAAGCCGGGGCACACCCCAAAGTGTGAAATCAACAAATCCTCACCTTCTCTATCACCCTACTCCGATCCCCTATGTGAGAGAAGGTAAATCTGATGAGGCTCCAAATCTCCTCCCTTCTCTGTGCTACCCCTCCTCATTCCCCCGTTGCTCACTTCGCACTCACTACAGATCTTCCTCCAACATCCCCTTCTCCCTTCCTTCTCCTTCGAACCCTGTACCCCGTTTTTCATCCCACATCCTAGAGGCCATAGCGCTAAACGGGAAGGTAAAATCGCGGCCCAAGTTCCGACGACGCCCCAGGACCCCTCCGGAGGGGATCCTCCAGAGCACTATCCCCTCTCCCCTTTTCCTCCCTCCCCCACGCCATTCTTTTTCATTCTTTCTCCTCCTGTACCCTGACTTCTCCAGCCCCATGTTGTCGAGAGGGTGCCCATGTGAGCCCCGACCAGCTCACCCTCCCGGCGCCTCCGCCCAGCTCTTGGCCACGCTCCGCCCAGCCCCTACAGGTCACATATCCCACAGCCCATCGACCCTCAACAGCGCAGAGACGGGATTCGGAGTCAGGGAGGGCGACCGCTACCTTGCTGTTTGTTTTGGTAAATAAGCTAGAGCTCTGAAGTCCCTCAAAAATCTTCTCTATCTCTCTACTCCTTCCGGCCACAACCTACGCAAGACCTACCTTGTTACCATGGTAAACGTAAACCCCACCTCTGACATTCCTGGAGCCCCCAACCAGCCCAGGACTAGTTCACTGTCCCAGAGAACCAGGAGCAGCGAGACGCTAAATCCACCACCAGGTCCCCACCCTCCACACTCCCACCGGCCTCTCCCCTCCCGGCAGGGCACAGCTGATGGCCACCGACCCCTGGACCTCACCCCGCAGCTCCAGCCCCCGCCTCTCGCCCAGCCCCTGAACCCCGCTCACCTCCCGCGGGCCCCGGGAGGTCTGGCTCCCGGTCCGAAGCGGCGGGCACAAGCCCCCTCCCCGCCGCCCACTCCCGCGCGGGCTACCTTGCTGTCGTGGTGGATGAGCTTGAGCTCATAGTCCGGCAGGATGTCCCTGCGGCTGTTCACGTCCTCCAGCGCCATCTCCACCGCCGGCTGGCAGGCCTGGCCCCCCGGCCAGCCCCCGCTCATGGGGAACAGCGCCCCGATGTAGACTGCGCGCCGCTCTGGAGAGGGGTGCGGGGGGACCCTCGGGTGAGGACGCGGGAGGTGCGGGGCCTGGGAGGCCCACAGAGGAGCCACCCCCGCCGCCAGCGCCACCAGAAGCGGCAGCGGCCACCCCGCCCGGGGAGACGTGGGCCCCGAACCCATGGCGGGAGGGGACCAGCTCAGGGGGGGCACTTCTCCCGCGGAGGGCTGCTGAGGGGGCGTCGGAGAGGCGCCTCCATCCCCGGGGTCGGCAGGGGAAGGGCGGGCCGGGGCCGAGGAAGCGGGGAAGGTGGGCTGCGCGCGGCCGGGCTCCAGCACGCCACGCACACCGCGCCGCCGCGCGGACTCTCCTCGCGGACTGACCGACCGAGGAGGAGAGGAGGGAGAGGAGGAGGGGGAGGAGAGGAGGAGAGGCGGGCGACGATCGGGAGGGGG